>NW_022279633.1:0-300000 GCF_009193385.2 Nasonia vitripennis
ACATCAATCTCATGGTTTCACAAAACTACCTGCAGGTTTTGATGGAATAACATTTGATACTACTTCCGAATCCGTTAAACCTGGACATTCCTTCGATTGTGATCAAAATTGAAGGTGTTTCGAGGTTAGTGCGGAAATTCAGCGTCGTGGTTTACTCGCTAATCCGGTCGTGAGTGTAGGTTGAAGGAAATAAGTAAATTTAAATTTGACATCAATCTCATGGTTTCACAAAACTACCTGCAGGTTTTGATGGAATAACATTTGATACTACTTCCGAATCCGTTAAACCTGGACATTCCTTCGATTGTGATCAAAATTGAAGGTGTTTCGAGGTTAGTGCGGAAATTCAGCGTCGTGGTTTACTCGCTAATCCGGTAGTGAGTGTAGGTTGAAGGAAATAAGTAAAGTTAAATTTGACATCAATCTCATGGTTTCACAAAACTACCTGCAGGTTTTGATGGAATAACATTTGATACTACTTCCGAATCCGTTAAACCTGGACATTCCTTCGATTGTGATCAAAATTGAAGGTGTTTCGAGGTTAGTGCGGAAATTCAGCGTCGTGGTTTTACTCGCTAATCCGGTAGTGAGTGTAGGTTGAAGGAAATAAGTAAAGTTAAATTTGACATCAATCTCATGGTTTCACAAAACTACCTGCAGGTTTTGATGGAATAACATTTGATACTACTTCCGAATCCGTTAAACCTGGACATTCCTTCGATTGTGATAAAAATTGAAGGTGTTTCGAGGTTAGTGCGGAAATTCAGCATCGTGGTTTACTCGCTAATCCGGTCGTGAGTGTTAGGTTGAAGGAAATAAGTAAAGTTAAATTTGACATCAATCTCATGGTTTCACAAAACTACCTGCAGGTTTTGATGGAATAACATTTGATACTACTTCCGAATCCGTTAAACCTGGATATTCCTTCGATTGTGATCAAAATTGAAGGTGTTTCGAGGTTAGTGCGGAAATTCAGTCGTGGTTTACTCGCTAATCCGGTAGTGAGTGTAGGTTGAAGGAAATAAGTAAAGTTTAAATTTGACATCAATCTCATGGTTTCACAAAACTACCTGGGTTTTGATGGAAATAACATTTGATACTACTTCCAAATCCGTTAAACCTGGACATTCCTTCGATTGTGATCAAAATTGAAGGTGTTTCGAGGTTAGTGCGGAAATTCAGCGTCGTGGTTTACTCGCTAATCCGGTCGTGAGTGTAGGTTGAAGGAAATAAGTAAATTAAATTTGACATCAATCTCATGGTTTCACAAAATACCTGCAGGTTTTGATGGAATAACATTTGATACTACTTCCGAATCCGTTAAACCTGGACATTCCTTCGATTGTGATCAAAATTGAAGCTGTTTCGAGGTTAGTGCGGAAATTCAGCGTCGTGGTTTACTCGCTAATCCGGTCGTGAGTGTAGGTTGAAGGAAATAAGTAAAGTTAAATTTGACATCAATCTCATGGTTTCACAAAATACCTGCAGGTTTTGATGGAATAACATTTGATACTACTTCCGAATCCGTTAAACCTGGACATTCCTTCGATTGTGATCAAAATTGAAGGTGTTTCGAGGTTAGTGCGGAAATTCAGCGTCGTGGTTTACTCGCTAATCCGGTCGTGAGTGTAGGTTGAAGGAAATAAGTAAAGTTAAATTTGACATCAATCTCATGGTTTCACAAAACTACCTGCAGGTTTTGATGGAATAACATTTGATACTACTTCGAATCCGTAAAACCTGGACATTCCTTCGATTGTGATCAAATTGAAGGTGTTTCGAGGTTAGTGCGGAAATTCAGCGTCGTGGTTTACTCGCTAATCCGGTCGTAAGTGTAGGTTGAAGGAAATAAGTAAAGTTAAATTTGACATCAATCTCATGGTTTCACCAAAATACCTGCAGGTTTTGATGGAATAACATTTGATACTATCCAGAATCCGTTAAACCTGGACATTCCTTCGATTGTGATCAAAATTGAAGCTGGTTTCGAGGTTAGTACGGGAAATTCAGCGTCGTGGTTTACTCGCTAATCCGGTCGTAAGTGTAGGTTGAAGGAAATAAGTAAAGTTAAATTTGACATCAATCTCATGGTTTCACAAAATACCTGCAGGTTTTGATGGAATAACATTTGATACTACTTCCGAATCCGTTAAACCTGGACATTCCTTCGATTGTGATCAAATTGAAGCTGTTTCGAGGTTAGTACGGAAATTCAGCGTCGTGGTTTACTCGCTAATCCGGTCGTAAGTGTAGGTTGAAGGAAATAAGTAAAGTTAAATTTGACATCAATCTCATGGTTTCACAAAATACCTGCAGGTTTTGATGGAATAACATTTGATACTACTTCCGAATCCGTTAAACCTGGACATTCCTTCGATTGTGATCAAAATTGAAGGTGTTTCGAGGTTAGTGCGGAAATTCAGCGTCGTGGTTTACTCGCTAATCCGGTCTTGAGTGTAGGTTGAAGGAAATAAGTAAATTTAATTTGAAATCAATCTCATGGTTTCACAAACTACCTGAGGTTTTGATGGAATAACATTTGATACTACTTCCAAATCCGTCAAACCTGGATATTCCTTCGATTGTGATCAAAAATTGAAGGTGTTTCGAGGTTAGTGCGGAAATTCAGCGTCGTGGTTTACTCGCTAATCCGGTCGTAAGTGTAGGTTGAAGGAAATAAGTAAAGTTAAATTTGACATCAATCTCATGGTTTCACAAAGATACCTGCAGGTTTTGATGGAATAACATTTGATACTACTTCCGAATCCGTTAAACCTGGACATTCCTTCGATTGTGATCAAAATTGAAGCTGTTTCGGGGTTAGTGCGGAAATTCAGCGTCGTGGTTTACTCGCTAATCCGGTCTTGAGTGTAGGTTGAAGGAAATAAGTAAATTTAAATTTGACATCAATCTCATGGTTTCACAAAACTACCTGCAGGTTTTGATGGAATAACATTTGATACTACTTCCGAATCCGTTAAACCTGGACATTCCTTCGATTGTGATCAAAATTGAAGGTGTTTCGAGGTTAGTGCGGAAATTCAGCATCGTGGTTTACTCGCTAATCCGGTAGTGAGTGTAGGTTGAAGGAAATAAGTAAAGTTAAATTTGACATCAATCTCATGGTTTCACAAAAATACCTGCAGGTTTTGATGGAATAACATTTGATACTACTTCCGAATCCGTTAAACCTGGATATTCCTTCGATTGTGATCAAAATTGAAGGTGTTTCGAGGTTAGTGCGGAAATTCAGCGTCGTGGTTTACTCGCTAATCCGGACGTGAGTGTAGGTTGAAGGAAATAAGTAAAGTTAAATTTGACATCAATCTCATGGTTTCACAAAGATACCTGCAGGTTTTGATGGAATAACATTTGATACTACTTCCGAATCCGTTAAACCTGGACATTCCTTCGATTGTGATAAAAATTGAAGCTGTTTCGAGGTTAGTGCGGAAATTCAGCGTCGTGGTTTACTCGCTAATCCGGTCTTGAGTGTAGGTTGAAGGAAATAAGTAAATTTAAATTTGACATCAATCTCATGATTTCACAAAACTACCTGCAGGTTTTGATGGAATAACATTTGATACTACTTCCGAATCCGTTAAACCTGGACATTCCTTCGATTGTGATCAAAATTGAAGGTGTTTCGAGGTTAGTGCGGAAATTCAGCATCGTGGTTTACTCGCTAATCCGGTAGTGAGTGTAGGTTGAAGGAAATAAGTAAAGTTAAATTTGACATCAATCTCATGGTTTCACAAAAATACCTGCAGGTTTTGATGGAATAACATTTGATACTACTTCCGAATCCGTTAAACCTGGACATTCCTTCGATTGTGATCAAAATTGAAGGTGTTTCGAGGTTAGTGCGGAAATTCAGCATCGTGGTTTACTCGCTAATCCGGTAGTGAGTGTAGGTTGAAGGAAATAAGTAAAGTTAAATTTGACATCAATCTCATGGTTTCACAAAACTACCTGCAGGTTTTGATGGAATAACATTTGATACTACTTCCGAATCCGTTAAACCTGGACATTCCTTCGATTGTGATAAAAATTGAAGCTGTTTCGAGGTTAGTGCGGAAATTCAGCGTCGTGGTTTACTCGCTAATCCGGTCTTGAATGTAGGTTGAAGGAAATAAGTAAATTTAAATTTGACATCAATCTCATGGTTTCACAAAACTACCTGCAGGTTTTGATGGAATAACATTTGATACTACTTCCGAATCCGTTAAACCTGGACATTCCTTCGATTGTGATCAAAATTGAAGGTGTTTCGAGGTTAGTGCGGAAATTCAGCATCGTGGTTTACTCGCTAATCCGGTAGTGAGTGTAGGTTGAAGGAAATAAGTAAAGTTAAATTTGACATCAATCTCATGGTTTCACAAAACTACCTGCAGGTTTTGATGGAATAACATTTGATACTACTTCCAAATCCGTTAAACCTGGATATTCCTTCGATTGTGATCAAAATTGAATGTGTTTCGAGGTTAGTGCGGAAATTCAGCATCGTGGTTTACTCGTTAATCCGGTAGTGAGTGTAGGTTGAAGGAAATAAGTAAAGTTTAATTTGAAATCAATCTCATGGTTTCACAAAACTACCTGCAGGTTTTGATGGAATAACATTTGATACTACTTCCGAATCCGTTAAACCTGGACATTCCTTCGATTGTGATAAAAATTGAAGCTGTTTCGAGGTTAGTGCGGAAATTCAGCGTCGTGGTTTACTCGCTAATCCGGTAGTGAGTGTAGGTTGAAGGAAATAAGTAAATTTAAATTTGACATCAATCTCATGGTTTCACAAAACTACCTGCAGGTTTTGATGGAATAACATTTGATACTACTTCCAAATCCGTCAAACCTGGATATTCCTTCGATTGTGATCAAAATTGAAGGTGTTTCGAGGTTAGTGCGGAAATTCAGCATCGTGGTTTACTCGTTAATCCGGTAGTGAGTGTAGGTTGAAGGAAATAAGTAAAGTTTAATTTGAAATCAATTTCATGGTTTCACAAAACTACCTGAGGGTTTTGATGGAATAACATTTGATACTACTTCCGAATCCGTTAAACCTGGACATTCCTTCGATTGTGATCAAAATTGAAGCTGTTTCGAGGTTAGTGCGGAAATTCAGTTTCGTGGTTTACTCGCTAATCCGGTCTTGAGTGTAGGTTTAAGGAAATAAGTAAATTTAAATTTGACATCAATCTCATGGTTTCACAAAACTACCTGCAGGTTTTGATGGAATAACATTTGATACTACTTCCGAATCCGTTAAACCTGGACATTCCTTCGATTGTGATCAAAATTGAAGGTGTTTCGAGGTTAGTGCGGAAATTCAGCGTCGTGGTTTACTCGCTAATCCGGTAGTGAGTGTAGGTTGAAGGAAATAAGTAAATTTAAATTTGACATCAATCTCATGATTTCACAAAACTACCTGCAGGTTTTGATGGAATAACATTTGATACTACTTCCAAATCCGTCAAACCTGGATATTCCTTCGATTGTGATCAAAATTGAAGGTGTTTCGAGGTTAGTGCGGAAATTCAGCATCGTGGTTTACTCGCTAATCCGGTAGCGAGTGTAGGTTGAAGGAAATAAGTAAAGTTAAATTTGACATCAATCTCATGGTTTCACAAAAATACCTGCAGGTTTTGATGGAATAACATTTGATACTACTTCCGAATCCGTTAAACCTGGACATTCCTTCGATTGTGATCAAAATTGAAGGTGTTTCGAGGTTAGTGCGGAAATTCAGCATCGTGGTTTACTCGCTAATCCGGTAGTGAGTGTAGGTTGAAGGAAATAAGTAAAGTTAAATTTGACATCAATCTCATGGTTTCACAAAACTACCTGCAGGTTTTGATGGAATAACATTTGATACTACTTCCGAATCCGTTAAACCTGGACATTCCTTCGATTGTGATAAAAATTGAAGCTGTTTCGAGGTTAGTGCGGAAATTCAGCATCGTGGTTTACTCGCTAATCCGGTAGTGAGTGTAGGTTGAAGGAAATAAGTAAAGTTAAATTTGACATCAATCTCATGGTTTCACAAAACTACCTGCAGGTTTTGATGGAATAACATTTGATACTACTTCCAAATCCGTTAAACCTGGATATTCCTTCGATTTTGATCAAAATTGAATGTGTTTCGAGGTTAGTGCGGAAATTCAGCATCGTGGTTTACTCGTTAATCCGGTAGTGAGTGTAGGTTGAAGGAAATAAGTAAAGTTTAATTTGAAATCAATTTCATGGTTTCACAAAACTACCTGAGGGTTTTGATGGAATAACATTTGATACTACTTCCAAATCCGTCAAACCTGGATATTCCTTCGATTGTGATCAAAATTGAAGGTGTTTCGAGGTTAGTGCGGAAATTCAGCGTCGTGGTTTACTCGCTAATCCGGTCGTAAGTGTAGGTTGAAGGAAATAAGTAAAGTTAAATTTGACATCAATCTCATGGTTTCACAAAGATACCTGCAGGTTTTGATGGAATAACATTTGATACTACTTCCGAATCCGTTAAACCTGGACATTCCTTCGATTGTGATCAAAATTGAAGCTGTTTCGAGGTTAGTGCGGAAATTCAGCGTCGTGGTTTACTCGCTAATCCGGACGTGAGTGTAGGTTGAAGGAAATAAGTAAAGTTAAATTTGACATCAATCTCATGGTTTCACAAAGATACCTGCAGGTTTTGATGGAATAACATTTGATACTACTTCCGAATCCGTTAAACCTGGACATTCCTTCGATTGTGATCAAAATTGAAGGTGTTTCGAGGTTAGTGCGGAAATTCAGCGTCGTGGTTTACTCGCTAATCCGGTAGTGAGTGTAGGTTGAAGGAAATAAGTAAATTTAAATTTGACATCAATCTCATGATTTCACAAAACTACCTGCAGGTTTTGATGGAATAACATTTGATACTACTTCCAAATCCGTCAAACCTGGATATTCCTTCGATTGTGATCAAAATTGAAGGTGTTTCGAGGTTAGTGCGGAAATTCAGCATCGTGGTTTACTCGCTAATCCGGTAGCGAGTGTAGGTTGAAGGAAATAAGTAAAGTTAAATTTGACATCAATCTCATGGTTTCACAAAAATACCTGCAGGTTTTGATGGAATAACATTTGATACTACTTCCGAATCCGTTAAACCTGGACATTCCTTCGATTGTGATCAAAATTGAAGGTGTTTCGAGGTTAGTGCGGAAATTCAGCATCGTGGTTTACTCGCTAATCCGGTAGTGAGTGTAGGTTGAAGGAAATAAGTAAAGTTAAATTTGACATCAATCTCATGGTTTCACAAAACTACCTGCAGGTTTTGATGGAATAACATTTGATACTACTTCCGAATCCGTTAAACCTGGACATTCCTTCGATTGTGATAAAAATTGAAACTGTTTCGAGGTTAGTGCGGAAATTCAGCATCGTGGTTTACTCGCTAATCCGGTAGTGAGTGTAGGTTGAAGGAAATAAGTAAAGTTAAATTTGACATCAATCTCATGGTTTCACAAAACTACCTGCAGGTTTTGATGGAATAACATTTGATACTACTTCCAATCCGTTAAACCTGGATATTCCTTCGATTTTGATCAAAATTGAATGTGTTTCGAGGTTAGTGCGGAAATTCAGCATCGTGGTTTACTCGTTAATCCGGTAGTGAGTGTAGGTTGAAGGAAATAAGTAAAGTTTAATTTGAAATCAATTTCATGGTTTCACAAAACTACCTGAGGGTTTTGATGGAATAACATTTGATACTACTTCCAAATCCGTCAAACCTGGATATTCCTTCGATTGTGATCAAAATTGAAGGTGTTTCGAGGTTAGTGCGGAAATTCAGCGTCGTGGTTTACTCGCTAATCCGGTCGTAAGTGTAGGTTGAAGGAAATAAGTAAAGTTAAATTTGACATCAATCTCATGGTTTCACAAAGATACCTGCAGGTTTTGATGGAATAACATTTGATACTACTTCCGAATCCGTTAAACCTGGACATTCCTTCGATTGTGATCAAAATTGAAGCTGTTTCGAGGTTAGTGCGGAAATTCAGCGTCGTGGTTTACTCGCTAATCCGGACGTGAGTGTAGGTTGAAGGAAATAAGTAAAGTTAAATTTGACATCAATCTCATGGTTTCACAAAGATACCTGCAGGTTTTGATGGAATAACATTTGATACTACTTCCGAATCCGTTAAACCTGGACATTCCTTCGATTGTGATCAAAATTGAAGCTGTTTCGAGGTTAGTGCGGAAATTCAGCGTCGTGGTTTACTCGCTAATCCGGTAGTGAGTGTAGGTTGAAGGAAATAAGTAAATTTAAATTTGACATCAATCTCATGATTTCACAAAACTACCTGCAGGTTTTGATGGAATAACATTTGATACTACTTCCAAATCCGTCAAACCTGGATATTCCTTCGATTGTGATCAAAATTGAAGGTGTTTCGAGGTTAGTGCGGAAATTCAGCATCGTGGTTTACTCGCTAATCCGGTAGTGAGTGTAGGTTGAAGGAAATAAGTAAAGTTAAATTTGACATCAATCTCATGGTTTCACAAAAATACCTGCAGGTTTTGATGGAATAACATTTGATACTACTTCCGAATCCGTTAAACCTGGACATTCCTTCGATTGTGATCAAAATTGAAGGTGTTTCGAGGTTAGTGCAGAAATTCAGCATCGTGGTTTACTCGCTAATCCGGTAGTGAGTGTAGGTTGAAGGAAATAAGTAAAGTTAAATTTGACATCAATCTCATGGTTTCACAAAACTACCTGCAGGTTTTGATGGAATAACATTTGATACTACTTCCGAATCCGTTAAACCTGGACATTCCTTCGATTGTGATAAAAATTGAAGCTGTTTCGAGGTTAGTGCGGAAATTCAGCATCGTGGTTTACTCGCTAATCCGGTAGTGAGTGTAGGTTGAAGGAAATAAGTAAAGTTAAATTTGACATCAATCTCATGGTTTCACAAAACTACCTGCAGGTTTTGATGGAATAACATTTGATACTACTTCCAAATCCGTTAAACCTGGATATTCCTTCGATTTTGATCAAAATTGAATGTGTTTCGAGGTTAGTGCGGAAATTCAGCATCGTGGTTTACTCGTTAATCCGGTAGTGAGTGTAGGTTGAAGGAAATAAGTAAAGTTTAATTTGAAATCAATTTCATGGTTTCACAAAACTACCTGAGGGTTTTGATGGAATAACATTTGATACTACTTCCAAATCCGTCAAACCTGGATATTCCTTCGATTGTGATCAAAATTGAAGATGTTTCGAGGTTAGTGCGGAAATTCAGCGTCGTGGTTTACTCGCTAATCCGGTCGTAAGTGTAGGTTGAAGGAAATAAGTAAAGTTAAATTTGACATCAATCTCATGGTTTCACAAAGATACCTGCAGGTTTTGATGGAATAACATTTGATACTACTTCCGAATCCGTTAAACCTGGACATTCCTTCGATTGTGATCAAAATTGAAGCTGTTTCGAGGTTAGTGCGGAAATTCAGCGTCGTGGTTTACTCGCTAATCCGGTCTTGAGTGTAGGTTGAAGGAAATAAGTAAATTTAAATTTGACATCAATCTCATGGTTTCACAAAACTACCTGCAGGTTTTGATGGAATAACATTTGATACTACTTCCGAATCCGTTAAACCTGGACATTCCTTCGATTGTGATCAAAATTGAAGGTGTTTCGAGGTTAGTGCGGAAATTCAGCATCGTGGTTTACTCGCTAATCCGGTAGTGAGTGTAGGTTGAAGGAAATAAGTAAAGTTAAATTTGACATCAATCTCATGGTTTCACAAAAATACCTGCAGGTTTTGATGGAATAACATTTGATACTACTTCCGAATCCGTTAAACCTGGATATTCCTTCGATTGTGATCAAAATTGAAGGTGTTTCGAGGTTAGTGCGGAAATTCAGCGTCGTGGTTTACTCGCTAATCCGGACGTGAGTGTAGGTTGAAGGAAATAAGTAAAGTTAAATTTGACATCAATCTCATGGTTTCACAAAAATACCTGCAGGTTTTGATGGAATAACATTTGATACTACTTCCGAATCCGTTAAACCTGGATATTCCTTCGATTGTGATCAAAATTGAAGGTGTTTCGAGGTTAGTGCGGAAATTCAGCGTCGTGGTTTACTCGCTAATCCGGACGTGAGTGTAGGTTGAAGGAAATAAGTAAAGTTAAATTTGACATCAATCTCATGGTTTCACAAAGATACCTGCAGGTTTTGATGGAATAACATTTGATACTACTTCCGAATCCGTTAAACCTGGACATTCCTTCGATTGTGATCAAAATTGAAGCTGTTTCGAGGTTAGTGCGGAAATTCAGCGTCGTGGTTTACTCGCTAATCCGGTCTTGAGTGTAGGTTGAAGGAAATAAGTAAATTTAAATTTGACATCAATCTCATGGTTTCACAAAACTACCTGCAGGTTTTGATGGAATAACATTTGATACTACTTCCGAATCCGTTAAACCTGGACATTCCTTCGATTGTGATCAAAATTGAAGGTGTTTCGAGGTTAGTGCGGAAATTCAGCATCGTGGTTTACTCGCTAATCCGGTAGTGAGTGTAGGTTGAAGGAAATAAGTAAAGTTAAATTTGACATCAATCTCATGGTTTCACAAAAATACCTGCAGGTTTTGATGGAATAACATTTGATACTACTTCCGAATCCGTTAAACCTGGACATTCCTTCGATTGTGATCAAAATTGAAGGTGTTTCGAGGTTAGTGCGGAAATTCAGCATCGTGGTTTACTCTCTAATCCGGTAGTGAGTGTAGGTTGAAGGAAATAAGTAAAGTTAAATTTGACATCAATCTCATGGTTTCACAAAACTACCTGCAGGTTTTGATGGAATAACATTTGATACTACTTCCGAATCCGTTAAACCTGGACATTCCTTCGATTGTGATAAAAATTGAAGCTGTTTCGAGGTTAGTGCGGAAATTCAGCGTCGTGGTTTACTCGCTAATCCGGTCTTGAATGTAGGTTGAAGGAAATAAGTAAATTTAAATTTGACATCAATCTCATGGTTTCACAAAACTACCTGCAGGTTTTGATGGAATAACATTTGATACTACTTCCGAATCCGTTAAACCTGGACATTCCTTCGATTGTGATCAAAATTGAAGGTGTTTCGAGGTTAGTGCGGAAATTCAGCATCGTGGTTTACTCGCTAATCCGGTAGTGAGTGTAGGTTGAAGGAAATAAGTAAAGTTAAATTTGACATCAATCTCATGGTTTCACAAAAATACCTGCAGGTTTTGATGGAATAACATTTGATACTACTTCCGAATCCGTTAAACCTGGACATTCCTTCGATTGTGATCAAAATTGAAGGTGTTTCGAGGTTAGTGCGGAAATTCAGCATCGTGGTTTACTCGCTAATCCGGTAGTGAGTGTAGGTTGAAGGAAATAAGTAAAGTTAAATTTGACATCAATCTCATGGTTTCACAAAACTACTTGCAGGTTTTGATGGAATAACATTTGATACTACTTCCAAATCCGTTAAACCTGGATATTCCTTCGATTGTGATCAAAATTGAATGTGTTTCGAGGTTAGTGCGGCAATTCAGCATCGTGGTTTACTCGTTAATCCGGTAGTGAGTGTAGGTTGAAGGAAATAAGTAAAGTTTAATTTGAAATCAATCTCATGGTTTCACAAAACTACCTGCAGGTTTTGATGGAATAATATTTGATACTACTTCCGAATCCGTTAAACCTGGATATTCCTTCGATTGTGATCAAAATTGAAGGTGTTTCGAGGTTAGTGCGGAAATTCAGCGTCGTGGTTTACTCGCTAATCCGGTCGTAAGTGTAGGTTGAAGGAAATAAGTAAAGTTAAATTTGACATCAATCTCATGGTTTCACAAAACTACCTGCAGGTTTTGATGGAATAACATTTGATACTACTTCCAAATCCGTTAAACCTGGATATTCCTTCGATTGTGATCAAAATTGAAGGTGTTTCGAGGTTAGTGCGGAAATTCAGCGTCGTGGTTTACTCGCTAATCCGGTCGTGAGTGTGGGTTGAAGTAAATAAGTAAAGTTGAATTTGACATCAATCTCATGGTTTCACAAAACTGCCTGCAGGTTTTATGGAATAACATTTGATACTACTTCCGAATCCGTTAAACCTGGACATTCCTTCGATTGTGATCAAAATTGAAGCTGTTTCGAGGTTAGTGCGGAAATTCAGTTTCGTGGTTTACTCGCTAATCCGGTAGTGAGTGTAGGTTGAAGGAAATAAGTAAATTTAAATTTGACATCAATCTCATGGTTTCACAAAACTACCTGCAGGTTTTGATGGAATAACATTTGATACTACTTCCGAATCCGTTAAACCTGGACATTCCTTCGATTGTGATAAAAATTGAAGCTGTTTCGAGGTTAGTGCGGAAATTCAGCGTCGTGGTTTACTCGCTAATCCGGTCTTGAGTGTAGGTTGAAGGAAATAAGTAAATTTAAATTTGACATCAATCTCATGGTTTCACAAAACTACCTGCAGGTTTTGATGGAATAACATTTGATACTACTTCCGAATCCGTTAAACCTGGACATTCCTTCGATTGTGATCAAAATTGAAGGTGTTTCGAGGTTAGTGCGGAAATTCAGCGTCGTGGTTTACTCGCTAATCCGGACGTGAGTGTACGTTGAAGGAAATAAGTAAAGTTAAATTTGACATCAATCTCATGGTTTCACAAAACTACCTGCAGGTTTTGATGGAATAACATTTGATACTACTTCCGAATCCGTTAAACCTGGACATTCCTTCGATTGTGATCAAAATTGAAGGTGTTTCGAGGTTAGTGCGGAAATTCAGCGTCGTGGTTTACTCGCTAATCCGGTCGTAAGTGTAGGTTGAAGGAAATAAGTAAATTTAAATTTGACATCAATCTCATGGTTTCACAAAACTACCTGCAGGTTTTGATGGAATAACATTTGATACTACTTCCGAATCCGTTAAACCTGGACATTCCTTCGATTGTGATCAAAATTGAAGGTGTTTCGAGGTTAGTGCGGAAATTCAGCGTCGTGGTTTACTCGCTAATCCGGACGTGAGTGTACGTTGAAGGAAATAAGTAAAGTTAAATTTGACATCAATCTCATGGTTTCACAAAACTACCTGCAGGTTTTGATGGAATAACATTTGATACTACTTCCGAATCCGTTAAACCTGGATATTCCTTCGATTGTGATCAAAATTGAAGGTGTTTCGAGGTTAGTGCGGAAATTCAGCGTCGTGGTTTACTCGCTAATCCGGTCTTGAGTGTAGGTTGAAGGAAATAAGTAAAGTTAAATTTGACATCAATCTCATGGTTTCACAAATCTACCTGCAGGTTTTGATGGAATAACATTTGATACTACTTCCGAATCCGTTAAACCTGGACATTCCTTCGATTGTGATAAAAATTGAAGGTGTTACGAGGTTAGTACGGAAATTCAGCGTCGTGGTTTACTCGCTAATCCGGTCGTAAGTGTAGGTTGAAGGAAATAAGTAAAGTTAAATTTGACATCAATCTCATGGTTTCACAAAACTACTTGCAGGTTTTGATGGAATAACATTTGATACTACTTCCAAATCCGTTAAACCTGGATATTCCTTCGATTGTGATCAAAATTGAATGTGTTTCGAGGTTAGTGCGGCAATTCAGCATCGTGGTTTACTCGTTAATCCGGTAGTGAGTGTAGGTTGAAGGAAATAAGTAAAGTTTAATTTGAAATCAATCTCATGGTTTCACAAAACTACCTGCAGGTTTTGATGGAATAATATTTGATACTACTTCCGAATCCGTTAAACCTGGATATTCCTTCGATTGTGATCAAAATTGAAGGTGTTTCGAGGTTAGTGCGGAAATTCAGCGTCGTGGTTTACTCGCTAATCCGGTCGTAAGTGTAGGTTGAAGGAAATAAGTAAAGTTAAATTTGACATCAATCTCATGGTTTCACAAAACTACCTGCAGGTTTTGATGGAATAACATTTGATACTACTTCCAAATCCGTTAAACCTGGATATTCCTTCGATTGTGATCAAAATTGAAGGTGTTTCGAGGTTAGTGCGGAAATTCAGCGTCGTGGTTTACTCGCTAATCCGGTCGTGAGTGTGGGTTGAAGTAAATAAGTAAAGTTGAATTTGACATCAATCTCATGGTTTCACAAAACTGCCTGCAGGTTTTATGGAATAACATTTGATACTACTTCCGAATCCGTTAAACCTGGACATTCCTTCGATTGTGATCAAAATTGAAGCTGTTTCGAGGTTAGTGCGGAAATTCAGTTTCGTGGTTTACTCGCTAATCCGGTAGTGAGTGTAGGTTGAAGGAAATAAGTAAATTTAAATTTGACATCAATCTCATGGTTTCACAAAACTACCTGCAGGTTTTGATGGAATAACATTTGATACTACTTCCGAATCCGTTAAACCTGGACATTCCTTCGATTGTGATAAAAATTGAAGGTGTTTCGAGGTTAGTGCGGAAATTCAGCGTCGTGGTTTACTCGCTAATCCGGTCGTGAGTGTAGGTTGAAGGAAATAAGTAAAGTTAAATTTGACATCAATCTCATGGTTTCACAAAACTACCTGCAGGTTTTGATGGAATAACATTTGATACTACTTCCAAATCCGTTAAACCTGGATATTCCTTCGATTGTGATCAAAATTGAAGGTGTTTCGAGGTTAGTGCGGAAATTCAGCGTCGTGGTTTACTCGCTAATCCGGTCTTGAGTGTAGGTTGAAGGAAATAAGTAAAGTTAAATTTGACATCAATCTCATGGTTTCACAAATCTACCTGCAGGTTTTGATGGAATAACATTTGATACTACTTCCGAATCCGTTAAACCTGGACATTCCTTCGATTGTGATAAAAATTGAAGGTGTTACGAGGTTAGTACGGAAATTCAGCGTCGTGGTTTACTCGCTAATCCGGTCGTAAGTGTAGGTTGAAGGAAATAAGTAAAGTTAAATTTGACATCAATCTCATGGTTTCACAAAACTACCTGCAGGTTTTGATGGAATAACATTTGATACTACTTCCAAATCCGTTAAACCTGGACATTCCTTCGATTGTGATCAAAATTGAAGGTGTTTCGAGGTTAGTAAAAATTTTAATGTTATTTGAGATTTTAATTTAATTAGTAATTTATTGTGTTATAAAATAATATAATAAGGGTTTTTTTTTTTGTTTATCCGGAGAGATGGAGAAATGCTTAATGCACCATGACAGGGGCCATGCGAGACTCCCCGTGTGTGGGACTCTCCTGACGCGGGACAGACGTCAGGCATACCCACTAAAACTCCACCTCTCAATGGCCGCGAAACCCCCCCCCCCCGGTAACCGCCTTCGCATTCCTTCGGGGGGGGTCGCCTGTCTTATGCTATTCTAGCCGTCAACTAGTCTTTCAGACGCCCGTCATTGTTTTTCGCGCGGAGAATCGCTTCCATGTACGCCGTTATCTCGTCCTATTTCTGCTTGCTTTCAAGCATCGTTCCTACTACTGTCTCAGGCGTGAGCGCCCCTATCGTCAACTCTAGCTCTCTACGTCTTTCGGCCCAGCGAGGGAAGTCAAAGAACGTGTGTCTCACGTCGTCCCGTTCGTCACCGCAGTATTTACACCCCGGTGTTGCGACTCTGTTCATCGCGAACAGGTAACTCCTAAAGTATCCGTGTCCGGAGAGGAACTGGGTAAGGTAGAAATTGACCTCGCCCCACCTCCGCTTCATCCACGGATCTACCTCCTATATCATTGTTTTGGTCCATTTCGCTTGGTGGCACTCGTTCCATCGCTCCTGCCACTTTCGCATCGTCCGATCGCGTTCTTCGGTGGCAATGGTTACCTTATTTGCCTCGTTACGTCTCTCGTAGATCCGCTTTCGCTTAATCGCAAGCAGATCCACGGGGATCACTCCCGCGATTATCATTACTACCTCTCCCGAAACCGTTCGGTAGGAGCAAGCAACTCTCAGTGCGCCTCTGCGCTGTACCGCCGTTATTTGCTTCCTATATTTCTTTACTTCCATAGCTTCGGCCCACACCTCCGCTCCATAAAGCAGGATGGAGTTTGTGGTCGCCATCAGAAGCCGCCTAACAGATGGTCTAGGCCCGCGCACGTTGGCCATTAGTCGGCTAAGCTGCGCTACTTTACAGCTTCGTGTCCAGAGTCACCCCCAGATACTTAGCTGCCGGTTTTGTCATGATCGTCTCTCTGTCCACCGTCATCGATATGATGGTCGGTATACGTCTCCTAGTCAGGATTACTATCTCCGTTTTGTTCAGTGCCAAGGTCAGTCCGTGGTCTGTCATCCACGTCAGCACCCTACACATTACCGCATTTAGCTTGGCTTGCGCGATCTCTACGTTCCTGGCTGTGATTACCGCCGCAACATCGTCCGCGTACCCAACGAGTATGACGTCGTCTGGCATTTCTAGTCAGAAGCCCATCGTACAGGATACCCCAGAAGTCCGGCCCTAAGATCGAACCCTGTGCCACCCCTGCCGTTATGGATCTGCTCCTCCTGCCTTCAGCCGTGTCGTATACAATGACCCGACCCCTCAAATAGTCCTCCGCCGGTCGCATGATGTACCACGGTACCCCAAACGCCCGCAGAGCATCTAGTATATCTACTCATCTAGCGGAGTTGAACGCGTTTTTAACGTGCAGCGTCACGAGTAGAACGATTGATCTTGCCGCGTGACAGGCTGCGTCTGTCCTCTTTACCGTGTCGGTAACCTCTCTAATGGCTCCGATCGTTGACCGACCCTTTCTGAAGCCATGCTGCTTGTCAGAAAGGTCCCCTGATTCTCTAACAACTCCTAGTATCCGCGGCTTGAGCAGCGCTTCGCCCGTCTTCCCCATTGTGTCCAGCAGACTCAACGGCCTATAAGAAGGATCTGCGCCGGCCTCTCCCTTCGATTTCTCGATGAGAACTAGTCTCGCCCTTTTCCATCGTATGCTAAATACGCCCTGCACGAGGCACTGATTGTTCTGTACATTTCCAGGAGCAACTCAGGCCGCTGTGTAGCAACAGCCTTGAGTATTTCCGCGGGAATGCCATCCAGTCCCGGTGCTCTACCGCTTTTCAGGGAAGAAGTTGCCACGATGAGCTCACTCTCGGTAAACAGAGGGATCTTGTCAGTCGGTCCGTTCGTCTCGTCGTTTTCGAGTCTGATGGGGTGGGTGGAGAACAGTTTGTCAATTATTTTCTCAATCGCAACTGCCTCCATCGGTTCCATTCGCCGCATTTCGCCTATCGTCCTCGTTACGATAACGTATCCCTTTCCAAATGGGTCATTCTCTGCCTCGTCGATAATCCTGCTCCAGCACCTACGTTTGCTTGCTTTGATCGCGTCTCTGAGTTCTTTGCGCGCCTCTTCGTGCTTCTTATCCAGATCTGGAGCTTCAGGACGGTTATGTTTCCTTTGGGCTCTTCTTCTGGCTTTGAGGCTTTCTCTTCTTAGCTCCGTGATTTCATCCGCCCACCAGTAAACTGGTCGCCTCTGGTGGCTGGTGGACATGCATAGTTGCGTCGCAGATCTCGGTTACCAGTTTAGTAGTTCTTTCTACTAGCGTCATAGCTCTTTCTCGTCCAATTAATTCGTGCGGTAGTCCGCTGGATGGGAGTTCCGCACTTTGGATCACCTCCTGAAGTACTTCTCGGTCCATCCGTCTGGTGTTCCATCTTGGCATCCGGTCTTGATTCCTACTTGCTGTGCTCGCGGATTCTTAATTGATGTTAAAGAGAATATACTGGTGGTCGCTTGCTGTATATTCCTCCGTGACGCGCCAGTCTCTTATTTTGTGTATCGTCATTTCGCTCGCGAAGGTTATATCCGGTATGGATTTCCCATAACCTGGTCTACGGTAGGTAGTGGTATTACCCTCGTTCGCTACTACCAAATTTAGTCTAGCTGCCATTTCAAGGATGGCCCTGCCTCTCCTATTTGTAACTGACATGCCCCATTCTACGGCCCTCGCGTTTAAAATACCTCCGATCACGAGTTCACCTGACACGTCTCTAATGGCGTCCTCGAGCGCCCCTAATCTTGCTGTAAAATCGGCCGCGGTTAGGTTCGGTGACAGATACACGCTGAAGTAAGTGATGCGACCCACCCTTACCCGCACATAATCGTCCCATTTTTCCGTGTCCGCGATTTTACGCCTGGGCACCCAGACGGTGGCAGTTTTTGCGTCGTTCGACACCCAACTTGGTGTGTCGCGGTCCCTATACTGCTCACTTATCAAGAGGATATCCACTTTCTCCTCCGCGACGAATTGCGGTAGAAGATCGTGGGCCAACCTGCTCCCGTGCAGATTGCCTTGCAGTATTCGCGCCATTATTTTTGGGTCCTAGCCGCGTTTAGAGCCCTGCGGAAGACCGCGCACGCTCCGGTTCCTGGAGCATGCGCCGTCTTATCACAGGGCATCTTTGCCTCTCTGCACAAGAAACACTTCATTTCTTGAGCCAGCACAGAGCATTGCATTGCCTTGTGCCCGGCCGCACCGCACTTCCAGCAGTTGGTGCTTCTGTCGGTACCCTTGCATTGCACTTTAACGTGAACGTAGCCGAGGCATCGGTAGCATCGCGTGACGCTCGCTCGAACACGCACCCGGCAGTTAACCCACCCGATACGGATCTTCCCTTTTTTGAGCAGTGCGGCGGCCTTGGTCTGATCCATCTCGACCACTGCCACCCTCTGTTCCCTCGTGTTCGGCTTGAACAGATGCATTTTTGCATCTTCGTTGTCGGAGCCCGTCTCAGCTGCGATTGCGTCAGCAACCTCCTCCTTCGTTGTGAGGCTGTCAATGTCCCGGATCTCCAATGTGGTTTTGAGGATCTTGCCGCTGACTGTGCCTGCTTCTCCGATTACGCTTTGGATAGCAGTCTTGAGCGATTCCATTTTGTCATCGCACTTGCCTACAACCACCAGCACGCCGACGTCTCTTGTCTTACGGACGGACTTCACCTCCGCATTCAGTTGCTCCGGTTTTACCGTTGCCTTGATCTGTCCCAAGATCTCGGCGTAGGTCTTCCCCGTTTCTGGTCTGATGAGAATCGCGTCCCTCCTTTGTCGCGGTGCCTTCTCATCTTTCTTCTTCCTTGGTTGCTGGCTTTTCTCCCGAATGCCTTGTTCTTTCTTCTTTGCCTTCCTGCTGGCCGCTAGTTCCCACGGTGGTTGTGGTCTCGCGTTGTCCTCTTCTTTGTTCAAGCTTGTAGAGGGAGAGATGGTCTCCCACTTATCTTTTTTGGTGGGGGTATCGCCTTCCCCGCCGGATGGTGCCCGTGCCCTTTTTTTATTTGGGAGCGTCTTACTGCTCCGTTGGCCCTTACCTCCCGGTTGGAGAGGCTGGTTTTGAGCAGCCTCTTCCATCTTGTCAAGAAGCGTAACAGCTTCTATTAAGACGGATGCTACAAGCGGAAGTCCATCCTTGATCTGTGCGTTGACATTCTTCTGCTTGGTGAGCGTTTTTGTCATTTTCCTGACTGTCTCTCTCACCATCTGAAGTTTGCTTCGTAGGCTGGCGTGGTCTTGTAGCCACCCTGTCACAGTCTCCTTAACTTCGGCACTATATGCACTTGCTGCACTGGCAACGCTCGCCAAGCTGTTAGCGCTGTCCGATCTATGGATCTCGTTTGCGGTCGCCGTCTGTTTCGGCACCGTCAACAGAATGTTCGAATGCCCCCCCCCCCAGAATCCGTGGGACCGCCACCAACCACCAGGGCTTTCACCTGATCGGAGTCAGTGGAGAGACTTACCGGTCCAGCCGGGTTCACTCTCTGGGATATGTACTGGTTTTTTTCGGACATTTTCCCATAGGTGGTTTTTAATTCGGGGTAGCTTCCCCTAGGTTTACTCATTTGGTCACCTTCCCTTTCTCAGGCGAACTGAGGAATGGTCCAGGTACAAGCCCCGCCGGGGGGTGCAGAGCCCTCACATCGTAGGGGGCTTATTCTACACCACGCGTCAACCCAGGTAAACCGTGGGCGGGGAATATAATAATAAGGGTTAGTCATTATATATTTCTATATATATATATATATATATATATATATATATATATATAAAATTATAGTTTAAAAATAATATTTTTCTAATTTATTTAAAATTTAAAATTTAATTTAATTTAATTAATTTAATTGATTAATATCTGTGTATTTATAGGCGTTGTTTGGGGGGGGGGGGCTCTAAATAATATAAGTATAACACTTAACAAGATAGACTAAATGTTTAAGTCGTTAGATTCATAATCTTAAAATATAAATTTTAAATATTCTTTTTATTTAAAATTTTAGTTTAAATTTAAAAATTTTGTTACAAAAAATAAATAATTTTTATTGAATTAAATTTTAATAAATTTAAATTTAGTTTATTAATTAATTATTAATTTTATTTATATATAATTTTAAGAATAAAAATATATTTTAAATAAATATTTTATTAAAAATTAAAAATTTAAGAAATTATTATTTAGAAATTTTATTAAATATAGGTGAATCTTGTGCCAGTATCAGCGGTTATACAATGATATATAAATTAATTATATTAATTTATTATAATAATAATAATCTATTAATATTAATAATTATAATTTTTAGATTAAATAAAAATGATTTATATTATTATTAAAATTAATTAATGTAAATTAATTAAATATTATAATAAACTAGGATTAGATACCCTATTATTAATATTCAAGTTATAATAATTAATTATTAAATTTAGTAAACCAAAATTTAAAAATTTTGAAGGTATTATAATCTAATTAGAGGAACTTGTAACATAATTGATATACCACGATAGGATAAATTTAATATATTTAATATTTTTGTATGTTCGTTATAAAAAAATTTATTAACAATTTAAATTTTTTAATTTTATTAAAATATATTATTTCAGATCAATATGAAATTATGTATTATAAGTTTTATGAGTTACAATTTCTGTTACAATGCCGCTACCCTAAGCGGGTCTTGGGCGTTGTCGTCCAGATCGGACGGGTGAGTGCCTATCACCACTACACAGCGCGTCCTTAGGTTGAGGATAGAGGAACAGCCTCTGAGAAAGAGGTTAGCTGCGAATAAATTGAATAAGCAGCCGCGGACAGCCGATAGGAACAGGCGTGAGTGTGATGAGCCCACACTGTCGAACGCATTCATCTAGAAACGCTACGCAAGCACCACAACAACAAAAACACTTCACATTATCTCTTATCCCTCAATCTATCTCTTTCCTCACACATTACAAAAATGGGCAAAAATCCTGCTGCCGAGGAGGATGCGGGAGCGATGACAACTGCCCCGAAAGGGGATGTGTAGAATGATTCGTCACCTGGTCTTACGCGGTAACGATGCCAGCGAAGGCGCGCTGCCTTGCAGGGGGGCGTTAGGATGCGAGAATGAAACCGTAGTGTGTCTGACGACGAATTGACACTGTCCTCGTCAAAGTCGGAAAGCTCTCATACTTAGTTCTAGAGAGGTATGGGGGTTATCACCTCTAGAACGGTGGACTCACCTGCGATCGGAACAGGATCCGAAGCGCGGGGGTTTAACATAACATCATGGCTCAAAAAAATCAAATCCGAACCAAAAGGGACTTAAGGGTCGGAACTTGGAATGTTCGCAGTCTATACAGAGCAGGTGCGTTTAAAGAACTCGTAAAGGAAGCTGATAGATACAATCTAGATTTGGTAGCAATACAGGAATCGCGGTGGCCAGATGGCGGAGTACTAGCATCGGGTAACTTCACGTACCTGTATGGGGCCGGGAGTGGGGGATCTCTAGGCACCGGATTTCTCGTAAGCAAAAGCATCATACATTCTGTTAAAAGTATCAAATCCGTCAATGATAGGCTCTCGTACATCATTATCGAAGGGGAATGGTATAGATATGTATTTATTAATGTACACTGTCTTACGGAGGACAAAGAAGAAGAAGCTAAGGATCTCTATTACGAAACTTTAGAGCAGGTAATCGACCAGTTCGCGTCTTACGACACAAGAATAGTATTAGGCGATTTCAATGCTAAAATAGGTAGGGAGGAAATGTTTAGGCCTACTATAGGTAAGGAAAGCCTGCACGAAGCCAGCAATGATAACGGTATTAGGGTCATAAATTTCGCGGCGGCAAAAGATCTTATAATCAAAACTACGTGTTTTAAGCACAAGAACATACACAAGGCAACGTAGACATCGCCGGACGGGGCCACACAGAACCAAATTGATCATTTCCTCATTGAAAAAATGCGTCATACTAATGTTCTTGACGTAAGGGCTTACAGAGGGGCAGATAGCGACTCGGACCACTTCCTAGTAGTAGCCAAATTAAGAGCTAGACTAGTAGCGAATCAAAATAGTAAGCGAGCAAACAAGGTAGAAAGCTTCGATATTGAGAAACTACGAGATAGAACAGAGCGAATTAGGTACCAGATAGAAATTAATAACAGGTTTCAGGCACTTGAAGAAGCAAACACATCGCCGGAGGGGAATGAGGAACCGAATAGCTTATGGGGGGACATCGAAAAAACGGTAAAAGAGGCCGCGAACAAAGTACTGGGTAAAAAGAAAAAGCCAAAGAGCAAACCATGGTTTGACGAAGAGTGCGAACTCTGGTAGATAGGACCGTAGAAGAGTATTCTAACGTAAGGAAGCAGACGAGCGCGATCTACAGAAATAAGAAGCGTGAGTATCAAAAGAATCTTACTAGGAGAATAGAATCTAACAGTAAGGAAAATAACCCCCGCGAAATGTACAGAGGGATTAACGCCATCAGAAAGGGTTTTAGGAGTAGAGCGCAATTGATGAAGGACGAAAACGGGGACCTCGTAACAAATGACAACGAATTACTGTCACTGTGGAAAAATTATTTCGATAAATTATTAAACGTGCACGAAAATAGCGAAGAATTAGGGGACGAAATTCACACTGCTAAACCCCACGTGGAGGAACCGAGCTACCAAGAAGTAGAGGCCGCGATTAAAAAACTAAAAAACAATAAAGCCGCGGGAAATGACTCTATACCAGCTGAGTTACTCAAATATGGGGGCGTCGAGCTCACTTTCAAAATCTATAAACTAGTATGTGCCATCTGGAAAAATGAAACAATACCCGAAAATTGGAAGGAATCTATCATTATACCGATTTTTAAAAAGGGGGATAAGACAGACTGCAATAACTATAGGGGTATTTCACTTTTAGCAACGTGCTACAAAGTTCTGTCAAACGTAATACAAGCTAGACTCACTCCATTCGCGGAAGATATAGTAGGAGATTATCAGTGCGGATTTCGGCGCAACAGATCGACGAGCGATCAAATGTTTACCATAAGACAGTTGTTAGAGAAAAAGTGGGAATTTTGCGAAACCATACACCAACTATTTATAGATTTTAAAAAAGCGTACGACTCTATTAAGCGAAGCAAAATCTATCAAATTCTATTACTTCTCGGTGTATCGAAAAAACTCGTGAGATTAATTCAAATATGTCTGAACGGAAGCACGGGAAAGGTCCGAGTAGACGGTAATGTATCAGAACCCTTCATGATACGCGATGGTTTAAAACAAGGGGATGGGATCTCTACGGTGCTGTTCAACTTAACGTTAGAGTATGCCGTTAGAAAAATGCAGGTTAGCCAGCTGGGCGCAACGCTTAATGGAACAACGCAGATACTAGGCTACGCAAATGATTTGGATATACTGGGGGATGTAGGGAAACGGTAGCAAGAAACGCGGAAATCCTCATAAAAGCGGTGGAGTATACAGAGTTAGAAGTGAGTGAATCAAAAACAAAGTACATGATTGTGGATAAGCTAGGCATCTGCAGAGGGGAGGAAGATCTCAGAGTTGTAAATATAGGTAGACCTAGACGTAGATGGGAGGACAACGTAAAAGCGGATCTAGTAGAAATAGGACGGGTGGGTGTCGATCGGAGAGGTGCATCTTGGGTGGGGTTGACACAAGATAGGGCACCGTGGAAGGCTTGCGTAGATGAGGCGATGAACTTTCGAGTTCCAAATGCCATGTAAAAAAAAAAACAATGAGTTACAATTTAATAAATAATGGATATTATTAATTTTTAAATAATTTAATTAAAATGGATTTAATAGTAATAAGTAAAAATAATTATTTATGAATTTAGTTTTATAATATGTACATATTGCCCGTCACTTCTAGAAATAGGATAAGTCGTAACAAAGTAAGTATACTGGAAAGTGTACTTAGTAAGTAGGGATTATAACACTCGGTTAATACTTTCCTGCAGTGCCAGAAGGGCCCTGTTTATTGTAAATTAACGTCGGGCGTGCAGAAGGCACGGCTCGGCCGACTCAGATCATCCACGTGTTTTTACACGAGCCCGCGGAGGCGGCGTAGGTCGGGTAGTAGGAAATAATACACGAGAAGTTTAGATAAGGAAATGTATATTCAATTGTAACTATACACGGAGGTGCAAACGCCGCACACTTCGACGAACGATAAAGAGAGACGAGAGATATTACCCTGTCGATGTGAGAGAGTGAGAGTGCAGGTACTTACAACTCGGTAGTGGCAGTAGTACTTGACGCAACGGACGTGGTCCAGTCTCAGACGTGGAGATGTACAGTTCGGGCGGGAGTCGCAGCAACTCGTCGGTAACGCACGGACGAATATTGTTCGCTCTCGAGATGCTCGCAGGACTCACAACAAATCCGCGTATATAGTAGCGCGAGCTACTCGTGTGGATAGCGCGGCGAGACTAACTCTAGTCGTGGTTCTCCCGGCCGTCAGCACATCGTTGTCATATCTCTCCAACGCTGTGCGGCCAGGCAGCAACCGCGCTACCTATGCTCTCACTCTCTCTGTCTCTATCTTGCCTCGTTTCTCGTTCTCGCTCGTTTCGGCGCTCGTTGGCAGCTTGCTGAAACAATAATCTTATTACAATTAGTACATGATTAACCGTTAGACATTTGACGTGCACTTGGCCGTCACAACACCCTCCCCCAGACGCTGTGTATCCTGTCAGGTGTACCAGCTCGCACTCACAAGGAAAGGTACCCAACCCGAACTCACCGATTTTGATGATTTTCATATATGTTGTAGAACATAAAAAAATAAGAGACACGTATTTTTTTTTATCGGCTAATTTTCACTTTTAAGGGGTAAAAACCTCCCCTAAAGTTAACCCACAAAAAGCGTTTTTTTTAAATATCTCGGCTTAAAATTAATATTTTTCAATGAAACAAATTGGAGGTTATTTCTTACAAAAAGAGCAAGTATTTCATGGTGATTTGAAGAGTAAGGGTAGCATCCCCTATTGTTTAGGGGTTGAAAACATATATTTTTTGGCATAATTTTATAATAAAAATGTTTAAACCGACTAAAAAAAATTGGAAAAAATGTTTAAACATCCTTAATAACAAAATTTAGTTGACGTCTTTCGGTGTTTTCATAAATATTACCCCTAAGGGGGTAAACCACCCCTAACACAAAATAACTGTAAATATGTAATTCAATACATAATATTTCGTAGAAAGTTTGTATATAGAGGTTTTCGAGGTCGCTGATTACAAATCGGTATCAGATTTTGAAAATTCAAAATGGCGGATCCAATATGGCGGACGGAAATATCGAAAAAAAATTTTATATAATAAAAAAGTTTTAAACGACTAAAAAATTTGTAAACATCTATAATAAACAAATTAAGTTTTTCGGTTTTTTCATAGATACTTCCCCTTAGGGGGGTAAACCACCCCTAACACAAAATAACTATAAGTATACTTCAATCCATAATATTTTGTAGAAGGTTTGTATATAGAGGTTTTCGAGGTCGCTGATTACAAATCTGTTATCAGATTTTGAAAATTCAAAATGGCGGATCCAATATGGTGGACGGAAATATCGAAAAAAAATTTTAACTTTCAAAAAAACTTGTTTACAAATGTGTGATCTTTGTAGCCTGTACATGTGAACTAAAGAGCCTTAAACCCTAAACCCCTAAAGAACAAATAGGCTAAATGGTTGTGCATTTTAACCAAACGACTCCAAACCCCTAACCTCCAGACAAGCCGAAGGCCTATGCTTTACCGTAGACACGAGTATAGACATATTACCGATATTTTATTCTATCATTTTGTATGTAACAAATAACGTCTCGTTTTATGTTTCAATCAAAGATTATTTATTTTTCTGCTTTTATAAATTAGCATAATTTCAAAAGTAATTTCATAAATTATAAAGTATTTCATAAATTGCATAATTATATAATTTTATAAATTCAGAAAGTCCACACTTTTTTGCAAATGAAAAAACATAGGTTAATAAAATTAGTTTATCAAACTCTTTTGCGTTTTGTAATAAAATTTAATGTTGTCAAACTTGGGAGTTTTTCATTGTTACAATTATTTCGTAAGCCGAAAGTTTTTTAGATGAATTCTCGAAGTAATGATTATTGTATCTATAGTAAAATATTTACAGTCTGGAATTCCATAATAATACTATTTGCTACGATTTAATGAATTTATCAAAAAATCTAAATTTAATAATAAATATTATTCTAATTATTATTATTATTTTTCATTATCATTGCTATTATCAGTATTACTGTTATTATTGCTATTGCAATTATGCTTATGCTTCTTCTTATTATTATTATTATATTACTATGATAATTTTTGTTATTGGTAAAAATACATAAAAGAATATTAATACTCGAACTTCATTTGCAATTAAAGAACACGTTGTTATTGAAAGGGAATTTTATGTGCATTCATTAGTTTAATGAACGTTATCGTACATTCAATGATAATTCCACAGATAAATGTCTTTCACTCATAAAAGTTGTTGATAATATGTGCGAATCAGTATGTTCTTTTTTTAGATTGTTTTCATCGAGTGTTTACCTCAGCTGCCTGTGTTATTTTTTAGGCAGTGAGTGAGTTTTGTGGGTATTCTAGTTCGATGCCGGAAAGCACGAATAGTACGTCTTTTTGTTTGTCAGTGGTATCATACAGTTGTAGAAAATTTTCTTTAGTGATTTTATATAGATTTACATTATTCAATTTCAAAGTGAATAAAAGTTGAATAAAACCAAAAATAGAGTTTTCCGAACATCACAAAGTGGAACGAGAATTCTTCTCCAATGCATAAATTAATGATTTGATTCAATTTACATTCACTCGTTTTATTCTGGTAGAAATGTAGCAGTCGTGCCTTACATGCAAAAACACAGCTTGTATAAATTTTACCGCTTGTTTTCATTTTAGATTGAAAAATGAAAATTAATCCGTTAAACGTTCTAAACTTATTATTAGCATACTTTCAAGCGTTAAACATACCAGATAGTGTCACGAATTATCACGAAACAGAGTTGGCCGAAAAAATAAAAGAAATTTTAATAGATGCAACACATGATTTCAACGATGTAGAAATGATTACTGATGACTCTTTGGATTTTCAAGAAGAGCATAAAGACCATAATGCGGAAATAATTGAAGATGAAGTGCAACATCATTTTCCTGATCCGGATATAGCACCAACAAATCAATGTACAGCAGATAATGAAGAACTAGATTTTGAATACAAAAAAAGAGCTGTAGAATTTTGGAGAAGTAGCAAAACGAAGCAAAATTTAAGTCTCAAAACAGTGCAAAACAGATTCAAAAAAGTATCATCTATTAGTCAGCTACGTCGTTGGGCTCATTCAATTAATAAAGGTGGCATGTATAGAGAAAAAGTAGCACAAATTTGTCAGTATACCCTGGATAATTTTCAAGCAGCTCTCGACAGTGGTTCAATTATCCATGATGAAGATATTATATATAATTCGATGGGCCTTACAAGCTAAAAAAGAAATTGGTTTTGATGATATTAGATTCAAAGCTTCTAAACATTGGTTACTCAAATTTAAGCAAGCACACCGAATAGTTTCTAGGAAAATAAATAAGTTCATAACAAGAAAAACACTAGAAAGTAGTGCAGAACTTACGGCTAAAGCTGAAGCATTTATCGATGACGTTAAATCGTGTATACCAAGGATTGGACTCGAAAATTTGTATAATACAGATCAGAGCGGATTTCAGCTAGAAATGCATTCTGGAAGAACATTAGCAGTAGAAGGAGAAAAGCAAGTGCAATGTCTGGTACAGTCAATTTCAGCAACAACGCATAGTTATACTATACAGCCACTAATATCAGCTACTGGACAACTGTTGTCACCGCTATTTCTTGTTTTAAAGGAACCAAGTGGCAAGTTTGGCCCTATTGTAGAACAAAACATATTTAGACCAGAAAACGTGTACGTGGAAGCATCCAAATCTGGAAAATTAACAACAAGTAAGGGAACTAATAACAATTTTTACATTGTAATATCGTTGATCAGTTAATTAGTAAGTCGTTTAATTGCAGATCACTTCAAAATCTGGTTGGAAAAAATATTTTATCCCTATGTAGGCCATCACTCAATACTATTACTTGATTCTTGGAGTGGTCATTGTGACAAAGTTATAGAAGAAACAATGCCACAAAATGAAATTATTAACATAAAAAAAATTCCAACTGGAACCACAGGAAAAATACAACCACTTGATGTCTATGGATTCCGTATTTGGAAAAACTTTGTCCGAACATTTTCTGATAATGTAATGTTAATGGATCATGATATGAATTTACATGTGAGAAATAATATAATTAAACTTCAATCATTGGTTCACAACCAACTGTCTTCACCGAGATATATAGATTTGTTTAAATATTCCTGGTATAAAAGCGGTTACGTCAATGAAAAACCAGATAAATTTGATAATCCTATAGATTTCAGTTTTGGAAAGTCTTGTGCAACACATTGTGAAATAGAAGGGTGCACAAACATTGCAATTGTACGATGTGGTTGGTGCAAAAAAGCATTGTGCTTTAAACACTTTTATGAGGACTACCATTATTGTAAAAACATCGTAAAATAATATATTTTATGCTCAATACAAAAAATGCACTATGGCAAAAGATAAAAGATTGTAGATTATTATTATACTCTAATATTATAAACAAAAATACATTATAAGTTGAATTTACAATAAAGGAATTTCAATAACATTCTGATAACAATTTCTACGGAAATTATAAAACTGCTTCACACACAGAATTTTCTTGTTTACAAATTTAGGAATTTGAGGTGGTTTGGTTAAAAAGCACAACCATTTAGCCTATTTGTTCTTTAAGGGTTTAGGGTTTAAGGCTCTTTAGTTCACATGTACAGGCTACAAAGATCACACATTTATAACAAGTTTTTATGAAAGTTAAAATTTTTTTTCGACATTTTCGTCCACCACATTGGTTCCGCCATTTTGAATTTTCAAAATCTGATATCAGATTTGCAAAGAGCGATCTCGAAAACCCTTATATACAAACCTTCTACAAAATATTATGGATTGAAGTATACTTATAGTTATTTTGTGTTAGGGGTGGTTTACCCCCTAAAGGGTAGTATCTATGAAAAAATCGAAAAACTTAATTTGTTTATTATAGATGTTTACAAATTTTTTCCAATTTTTTTAGTCGTTTAAAACTTTTTTATTATATCAATTTTTTTTTCGATATTTCCGTCCGCCCTATTGGATCCGCCATTTTGAATTTTCAAAATCTGATAACAGATTTGTAATCAGCGACCTCGAAAACCTCTATATACAAACTTTCTACGAAATATTATGTATTGAATTACATATTTACAGTTATTTTGTGTTAGGGGTGGTTTACCCCCTTAGGGATAATATTTATGAAAACACCGAAAGACGTCAACTAAATTTTGTTATTAAGGATGTTTAAACATTTTTTCCAATTTTTTTTAGTCGGTTTAAACATTTTTATTATAAAATTATGCCAAAAAATATATGTTTTCAACCCCTAAAAAATAGGGGATGCTACCCTTACTCTTCAAATCACCATGAAATACTTGCTCTTTTTGTAAGAAATAACCTCCAATTTGTTTCATTGAAAAATATTAATTTTAAGTCGAGATATTTAAAAAAAACGCTTTTTGGGGGTTAACTTTAGGGGAGGTTTTTACCCCTTAAAAGTGAAAATTAGCCGATAAAAAAAAATACGTGTCTCTTATTTTTTTATGTTCTACAACATATATGAAAATCATCAAAATCGGTGAGTTCGGGTTGGGTACCTTTCCTTGTCAGTCATGTCTAACTGGGTAATAAGAACTTGTAATAAATATCAATTTTTACAAGGAAAACTTGACTTTTTATTATCATCATTAATTAGATAATACATATAATGAAAGAAGTAAATAAAAAAAATAGTTCATTTTTAGTCTCTCGCCTCTCTTTTTACATACGGCCGTTGGCCAGTACGGCAGTCTTTTGCCTCTAAAAAAAACATTAAGAGAGAAAGAAGAGAAATAAGAAAAAAACAAAATGCTTCATTGCACGGGATTGAGGTAAGGTACAGGAGGAAATGAAGTGGTTCGGCCGTTAGCCTGAGCTTCTTCTTCTACTTCTTCTTGTACTTGTCGCCGTACGTTAAGTCCATTCCATGGACGTTGAAATTGGGGCACTCGTCCAATCGAGCAATACCTCGGTTTCCGCAAATGGGGCATTGCTCCCTAATCGCATGATTTTAATTGTCAACCGTACCCGCCGCCTTTTGCGCTCGCGTTTTCCTAGGAGACAAACTATTCGGAACGTCACGCGGTTTATTTTTCGAACCTTTCGGTCTTCCGCGTTTCGCTTTGTCTACCTCGACGCTTACGGTTTTTGTCGGGTTTACAATCTTCGCCGGTAGTGTTTTGCGTTTTACAAGTAACCGCGTTTTCCTCGGCCTACCTCGCTTTTTCGGTCGCTCGCTACTTGCGTTAGATTCTTCATTGTTGACGGACGTAGTTCTGATGTCGTCTACTTGATCAGTAACTTCACAGCCGTCTGCTGCTGCGATAGGCTCACCGTCGTTTTCTTCTCTATTGTGATACTTTTTCAAATATTCGACAGCAGTCGGTCCATCAACCGTTCCGTTTCGGTCAACTAGTTCGTAAATACCTGAGATATGTTCGTCCCAGTTTTTATGATGACCCTCGATATATTCGCGGATCAGCGTTTTAATCGTGCGGTTCGCACGTTCTACGGTGTTAGGCTGAGGGTGATAGTTTTTAATGATGGTCTGAGCGTTGGCCTTTCGTATAGGTATGCATTCTACCCACCTGGTAAACATGTCTTGAAACACCAGTAAATATTCATAACCGTGAGTAGACTTTGGTAGCGGACCCATTACGTCACCAGCAACTGTTTCCCATGGACGCGAGAAGTTGCGACTGCCCATCTGACCAGCTGGTTTTCTTTGTTCAACTTTGCATTGTTGACAGATCAAGCAGCTTCGGACGTAATTTGTCACATCTTTTTTCATCGATGGCCAATAGTATGACAGGGCGACTCTTTCTTGCGTTTTCTTGCGGCCGAAATGACCTGACGTCGCTTCGTCATGACACTCGTTCAAAACTTGAGTTCTTTTCTCTTTCGGAAGTACTAATTTCCAAGCATTCTCATCTTCGAAAACATCATCGACGAATGCGTCAGGCCGGTAGGTATATAATTTTCCACCTAATAACTTCCAGTCAGGAAATTCTAGCGGGTTATCAGTTACTTCCTTCTTTAATTCGGTGTACCATTTGTCAGTTGTTTCGTCCTCTGGTGTAATACTCGCAATAATCGGACGTGTCTCTTCTGCGTCGTCTCCTTCGTAAATTCTCGACAGCGCATCGGGAACCACATTCATTGAGCCTTTGCGATGTTCGATCGTGTAATCATATTCCTGCAATTCAAGTGCCCATCTGGCTAAACGTCCAGTTGGATTTCGTAAATTACTTAGCCACTTGAGACTGCTATGATCGGTAATCACCAGAAAATGGTAACCTTCAACGTACGGACGGAATTTTTGTATCGCCCAGAGAACCGCTAAACATTCACGCTCGCTCGCTGAGTAATTCCGTTCCGCCGGAGTCATAGTGCGACCCGCGAACGGTAACACACGTTCTTCCCCTTCTATCACCTGCGTTGAAACAGCACCAAGGCCTGTGCTAGAAGCGTCGCATTGTAGACAGAAGGTTTTATTAAAGTCTGGTCGGTGGAGAACCGGAGCGGATGCTATCAGCATTTTAGTTTGCTCGATCGCGCGTTCTTGGTCCTCCCCCCAAACGTAGCTTGTTCCTTTCTTAAGCAGTCGATTTAAAGGTTCAACTATAGTTGCAAAATCTTTGAGGAACTTCCTGTACCACGACGACATTCCCAAAAACCTGCGCAGTTGTTTTAATGTCTTCGGAGTCGGGTACTCTATAATCGGAGCGATTTTATCCGGATCCGGACGAAAACCGCCCCTGTTGACGAGCACGCCAAGATACCGCACTTCCGATTGACAAAAATGACTTTTCTCTCGATTTATAGTCAATCGTGCTTTGGCTAGCTTCGTCAGCACGATCTCTAAGACTTTTAAATGGTCTTCGAACGTTTCGGTACAGACGATAATATCGTCCAAATAGCTGTAACAGTGTGGTTCGAGATCGGGCGTAATCAAGGAGTCGATCATACACTGGAAGCAGGCAGGAGCACCAGCTAAACCGAACGGGAGACGTTTCCATTGGAACAACCCCATTCCCGGGACCTTGAATGCTGTATACGGTCGACTTTCTCTTTTTATTTTTATCTGATGGTAAGCGTTGCTCAAATCTATCGTAGATATGTAACGAGCACATTGAAGCTTACTCAAGATAGTATCCATGAAAGGTAGGGGGTAAGCGCTTACTTTGGAAACTTTATTTAATTTGCGGAAGTCGATGAACAATCGACGCTTTCCACTGTTCCCCTTTTTCACCATCACGACGGGACTAGCCCAGTCGCTGAACGAAGGCTCGATGATATCTGCTGCTAGTAACTCTCTTACTTGAGAAAAGAGCATTTCTTCGAGTTTCTTCGAAACCGGATAGAATTTTTGCTTGATCGGACGACATATCACTACCTCTAGATCGAACTCCACCAAGTTCGTAAAGCCGAGCGGCCCATCATCTTTAGGAATTAACTGATCGAGTAATTCTTCTAACATCCGTTTCTGGCCTTCATGCAAATCCTGCAGGCCAATCGAAGCTAAGACCGGACGAATGGTTCCGTCTGTTACCGCTTCACAGGCGTTTATGACTTCGGTTGAATTTTCAACCGTTAACGTTCGTTCACGAGGGTTAAGCCTGGCGTCGAATTGTAGAACGAAGTCCGCGCCTAAATAGCATCCTTCACGTAAGTCAGGTACTACTAGCGTAGTAAGCGTCCTGGTTTGTCCACCGATCGTGAAGGGCAAGTCGACTGTTCCAGTCACCATTGAGGTTTTACCGTCCGCCATGCAGGCGACTATTCCGTCACATGGTTTTATTTCTGCGTTACATGCACTGGCTAGTTGTACGGACGTAGCCCCGATGCAAGTTTGAGTGGTTCCTGGGTCGTAAAGGGGCCTGACCCTGAATTCACCTACCTGCACCTGCAGCCACCAGCGCTGGTCGGATAAGACAGCGTTACTACTGGTCGCTGCACAGTGTGCTATTGCAGTCGGATTTAGTTGTTCAGTCGACTGTGATGCCGAGATCCCTGAATTAACCTCGGGGTCAGTACGGATCTCGCTTACTGTTGGGACACGTCTTCTTCGTAAAGCCCGGTGACTTACAAGTCCAGCAAGCTAGTTCTCTTTTTTCCTTGTTTGCTGAGTCACTCGAATTTCCAGACGGTTTATTGGCCTCCTTGAAGTCGGACTTATTTTTCACATCTGTCGGCACTGTGGACTTCGTCTGCTGATTTTCCGCAAAGGTTTTCTTCTTACCCTGGGTAGATCTATTGGACCCTTTTTGATTCTGACGGCCGTAGTTACCCTTCTTTGCTATTGAAGGGTAATTGTTGTTGACCCAAGTCTTGAACCAGAGGGGTGGCTCCTTTGCATCCGTTGGACAGATAGCTGCTATCGCCGGCTGATTTTTATTCTTTGCCTTCTCCTGTGGATTATAAGCCGCTCCTGGTAGCATAGATTTCTCCGGAGTAGGGGGTGGCTTGTAACGTGATTTTGCTCTCGTCCGTTTCTCGGCACTCACAGCTGTACTCTTGAATTCGTTTAGAGTTTCGAATTCTATTCGACCGAAAATCAATTTTAACTCTGGATTCATATTTTGATATAAAATATCCAGCTGTTGTCGAACTAGTAGGGCATCCGGCATACGGTTGAATATCATGACCATGCTAACGTAGTAATCGTTTACGTGTTCGTGTGGTCCCTGCGTACGTGAACTCGCCTCCACAATTAGTTGTGAGCGCTCTTCGTCTGTCATGCCGTACGTTGCTCTGGCTTCCTCGCATAAATCTTTCCACGTGTGCCATTTCGGACGTTCAACCCTAGCCCATTTCAACGCTCTTCCTGGTAGTAAAGAGGTGGTGTGTCTAACAATTCTTCCTCTGAAATCCTTGGACGAGCTAGTTTCCTGCAACCTTCCACTAATCTGATAAACTCTTCTACATCTTCTGTTGACGTGCCTCCGAATTTTACATTCCATTTCCGTATTTTGTCGTTAATATCGGCGGAATTTTCTCTCAACGTATTTTGGAGGTTAGAGTCATAATATCCAGACGTATTAGTCTGTAGGTTGCTTGGCCCTCGTTCTGAAACCAGGCGATTCGGACGTATTGGCTGGTCCCCCTCTCTCCAAGCATTCCCACTCCTTTGCTGGGAATCGCCAGTATTTTGTGGTTGGTTTATTCTATGCTGATCGCACGTCTGGTAACACTGGCTTTGATGACATGTCATTAATTGTGCTCGTTGTGCCATTCTGTTCTGTGAAAAGATATTCCTCTCGTAACTCGACTGTTGTGACGTATACGGAGGCTGAATCGGCCGTAGTTGGCCAGGCGTATGGTTGTGTGGTGTCGACTGTTGACTTAGCCTTCGCTGAGGTTGCTGGTATATGTTGCTATCTTCTAATTCTGAAATTGAGAGATTCTTGTTCGTTGGTTCGAAATATCTGGTCGTGTACGTCTCATTAAAATCTACGTGTTTACTCTTGGTCCCTACTGATGGTGGTGCATCTTCTTTCGACCGTGTAAATTCTGATGTTCTTAAACGGGTACTACACGCTGGAGGCTCTCTCTGAGCGCTGTTAGCTATACGTAATTTCTTTATATATTCGCACGCCTCCTCTCGTATTTTCTTATACTGTGCGATTTCGTTGTCTTTCTTTAATAGGTCGTCGACGACTCTTCTCGGTAAATTATACGTGCAGCCGTCGCTGGCTAAATACATCAGGGAATCGACGTTCGATGTTCTCTCTTGTTCATCCGCTAATTCTGGGGGATTCACGTCTATTCTTATTTGAACTGGATTTTCGAGGCTTTCCTCAACCACGTCATTCCCTACCGTGCTAGTATTATCGCACGGATTACCACCAAAAATTGTTGCTAACGGTTGTCGATCCTGTTCTCTACGTAGCGGTTGACCGAACCCTATTGTTACTGGTTCCAACCAGCTGAATTCGTTTTCGACGCCGCTTGGATTGCTGCAATCCGTAGGCTGATACGCCTGTTGCTCCTGGCTTTCAGCATCAGGATTGCTGATTGCATTTCTTTGGTGCAAAATTCTTAGACTTATTTGATTCGCGTTCCGCTCTTCTTCTTCAAATATGCCGCTGACTTCTTGAGGGATATAATTTGTTATGTACGACGCACGTCGTGTCACCCGCGACCTAAATAACTCCTCCGAATTTAACAGGGTTAGCGACGGACGGAAGTCTTCTGGCGCGTAGTCACCTGCTAGGCACCTAAACATTCGACGCATTCTGTCTTCATCAGCCCCCCTATCCTGCAAACCTAAGAAATCTAACGTTTGACCTAACGTATTCGCGTCCATCGATTTTACGTGGTCTTGTATCGCTACATGCGATCTGCTTAAGTCTATGTACGAGCCAGTTAAAGACATTGTGCTCGTTGAGTATTCTGACATTTAATAGAAGCAGAGCCGAGTCAAATTCAGCGCAACCAAAAAAACTCAGGATTCAACAATCCAAGTTACTCTCGAAGTGAATTTAATACCTAGTTGTCGACACTGGAACACACGTTTGCTTTTTCGATTAATACGTGTGATTTAATTTTAATCACTCCATTAAATTTTTAGAACAGTAACAATGATTTGTTTTTGAACCGCGATAAATTTCCTGACAGAGCAAATGATCACGCACGTTTTGTGCTACAAGTTTTAAAATCTGAGAAAGAGAAAAATACTTACTAATTTGTAAAAAAAAAAACAATTCCACTTTAATAAACTATTTGTGAATTTAAATGTTACTAACTCCCACTATCATGCAAAAAAAAATTTTTCTACGCGAATTCGAAAAAGCAATTATACGCCAGAGCGGCTGTGTGTTGATTGTATATGTATTTTTATTCCTACGTTTCTGTACTCAACTACACAGCTATTTTTTTTCACAAAACCATGCTCAAAATCTCGCGAAATTTTTCTAAATTATTATCGCGATTTATGCCTTAACATTCCTAATAGCACAACAATTTGTTGAACTGCGAGATTACGGCTTAAACAGTAGTCAAGTATAAAAATTGCACCAGAGTGCAAAAAGAATTCTCAAAAATCCATACAATAGTTTGAATTCCTATACTGACTATAGTTCATCCGTCTCACTCGCACTCAGCCAAAAATTCCCTGCCTAACGGGCGACACTGTAAACATTCGAGCTCTCGGTTCGCGGCGCGCGATGTAAACAATGTATACGCTCGCTGTCGCTGGCCGCTCGGTCGTTGACCATTTCAAATTTTGAAGGCTGATGCCTGCCGCTACAAAGTTAAACTGCGCGTATTATTCGACGCTGTCTAATACTTTCTACCGTTGCGGTCAGTTTTTTATTTCCCCGAGTCTCACTTACGTCTACAATGTGTCGACACTGTAGCACGAGTAGCCGCTATACAATTTTTGTACACTCGCGAGTTAAATAGCTTGACCTTGACACACGTTTTGGGGCGCCATTTATAACACTCGGTTAATACTTTCCTGCCGTGTTATAACCAGGGCCAGAAGGGCCCTGTTTATTGTAAATTAACGTCGGGCGTGCAGAAGGCACGGCTCGGCCGACTCAGATCATGCACGTGTTTTTACACGAGCCCGCGGAGGCGGCGTAGGTCGGGTCGTAGGAAATAACACACGAGAAGTTTAGATAAGGAAATGTATATTCAATTGTAACTATACACGGAGGTGCAAACGCCGCACACTTCAATGAACGATAAAGAGAGACGAGAGATATTACCCTGTCGACGTGAGAGAGTGAGAGTGCAGGTACTTACAACTCGGTAGTGGCAGTAGTACTTGACGCAACGGACGTGGTCCAGCCTCGGACGTGGAGATGTACAGTTCGGGCGGGCGTCGCAGCAACTCGTCAGTAACGCACGGACGAATATCGTTCGCTCTCGAGATGCTCGCAGGACTCACAACAAATCCGCGTATATAGTAGCGCGAGCTACTCGTGTTGATAGCGCAGCGAGACTAACTCTAGTCACGGTTCTCCCGGCAGTCGGCACATCGTTGTCATATCTCGCCAACGCTGTGCGGCCAGGCGGCAACCGCGCTACCTATGCTCTCACTCTCTCTGTCTCTATCTTGCCTCGTTTCTCGTTCTCGCTCGTTTCGGCGCTCGTTGGCAGCTTGCTGAAACAATAATCTTATTACAATTAGTACATGATTAGCCGTTAGACACTTGACGTGCACTTGGCCGTCACAAGATATAGTTAATTTATAATATTTATTTTGCTAATAAAAGTTATTTCTTTAAGAATTATTCTTAATATTAAATTAATTTATATATTTTTATTATTGTTATTAAAATAAATTAAATTAAATAATATCTAAAATTAATTAAATTATTTACTATAAATAAAAAAAATGTAATAATTTTATATTTATAGTATTGTAAAAGAATAATATTATTATAATAAAATAATTATTAAAATTATTTACCTTTTGTATCAGGGTTGATTAAATTTAATAAATATATTTTTAATTTCTCGAAATAAATTGATCTATTTAATTATAATAGTTAATGTAAAATTATTATTATTAATAATTATATAAAAGTGATAGGTTAGTCATAATTTATATATCTAGTTATTTTATAAATAAATTTAATTTAATTAAAGTTAATTTTTATATATTTAATATTTAATATATACAGTAACATTATTAAAATTATTAGGGATAAACGTAATAATTATTTTAATATATCAATATATTAATAAAATAATTATAATAAAAATAATAATTTATATTTATAAATAATTTATAATAATTAATAATTATTAAAATATAGGATTTAATAAGATAATTTAATTAAATATAAAATTAATAACTTTAATTAATTAAGTTAATTAATAATGATAAAATTAGTAAAAATAAATTTAATAATATTATATTATTTTTAAAGATTATTTTAAGGAATTAGGCAAAAATTTTTATTCACCTGTTTAGTAAAAACATGGTTTATTGAAATATATAATAATAAATCAATTCTGCTCAATGAATATATTTAAATAGCTGCAGTATCTTGACTGTACAAAGGTAGCATAATCAATTGTCTTTTGATTAAAGTCTAGAATGAAAGAAATAATGAAATAAAAACTGTCTCAAAATAAATAAATTTTAAATTTTATTGTAAGTAAAAATTCTTACTTAATTATAATAGACGAGAAGAACCTATAGAATTTTATTATTAGAATTATTATTTTTATTTATTATTAATAAATTAAATTATTTTGATAATTATATTGGGGGGATAATAAAATTTAAATAATTTTTATATTTTTATTACTAAAATATTAGAATATTATAACCAATATTATTGAATTTAAATAAATTACCTTAGGGATAACAGCGTTAAATTTTTAAAGAGTTCATATTGATAAAAATTTTTGGGACCTCGATGTTGAATTAAATTTAATTGTCATTGTAGATAATAATAAAGTAAACATTTCTTTAATGGCAATTAACTTTATTGCCATTAAAAAGCCTGCGTCGGGGTCACCAATGTGGGAAGAGGACGTCTAGGCTGGGCTAGAGACTGGACACTCTTCTCTTGAACAATCACTTTATTCTCTCCTCTCTCTCTCTCCAGCTCGACCGACTCGTGCCGTGGTCTGCGGAACTCTACTCGGCGTCGGCGCTCGCTCGCAGCATGGCTGCTCTCTCTCTCTCTCTCTCTCTCTCTCTCTCTCTCTCTCTCTCTTTCTTTGCAGTCGGGAGGTGCTGCCACCTAACGTGGGGCACCTACAGTACTCCCCCCCGAAAAGGAAAAAAAAAACTGAAAAGTATTTTTATTATTTTGATCGATGAAATTATGACGGAGAGAGATTACAACATTTTTTTGTGATTGCGAAGTGTCAGTAGCTGGAGAGAGTTTACAGAAGTTATGATTAAAACTAAAGATATTAGAATCTGAGATTACAATATAACGATTGTGTAAATTCTAATGGTAACAACTCGCGGTATGAACTTATTAATATGAACTTAAAGTATTTACAAAGTCTTTAGTAAAGAGACAGTATTGTCTAACGCTCGTAGACTAACGCCGTGTGTAGCGAGATCTTGGCGAACGTGCGTCGGAACATTGATTCGACAGTTAACAAACTTAAAATCTATTTGTTCGCAGGCGTGAATCGCTCCAGCTAAGTTAGCTAGGTTGATTACTCGAGTTCTTTTCTTTCCCCACGTATTGTTTATGAATACTTCAAAGGTTTGTTTAGGACCAGCATTAATGAGTGCATTTACAATATGGTGGTTGTAATTCATCTGGATCGATCGTAATTGAGGTAAATTTGAAAGAAGTAACGGATAATTGAAGTCCAATCGTAATAAGTTCAACTCAACTAGGTTTGGCGCATTGTCTATGATGTCTGTAACAAAACCTTTGAAATAGTCGTTGTTTTCGAGATTGAGTGTTCTGAGAGCATTCGTATGCAAGAATACTACTCGAGGAATGGTCTCAGTACGGAATACTTTACAAGCTGAATAATTGAAGTTAAATGCTTCAGTGACATTGGACGGAGAGAAAATTGACATAATAAGATCGACTGCGTGTCTCTTTCTACCTTGAGAATCTGAGAAATTTAATTCTGCAAGGTGTGTATTGTTTTTTACGAAGTCGAACAGACGTTCGATAGGCACTTCTTGGCAGTTGTTAAACGATAGAGAACGCAGAGAACTGCATTTTTCTCTGGTTAAAAACTTAAGCGATAAATTTTTGTTATTTACAAAGTTCAGTGATTCTAAGTTGGTTATTGTTAGAAATTCGTCGCACCCACCTGGAGTGCTGCCCAACGTGAGCTTGTCTATTGCAAAACTGTCCGAGAGTAAATCGAAAGTTTTCTTAGAGACAGTGACAGCTGATAGGTCTATTTCGCGCAGACGAAGATACTTGTCGGGAATGTGCCTGTGGCTGACGCAGCGCCATAACAATTTGTTAATAAACGGAATTTCTATTATATTGACTGAAGTATTGAATGAAATATCAGTGAATTTGAAGTTATTGACATCCTCAAGCATTCTATTCAGACCATTGGGGTGAGAGTACCGATCGTAACAAGAGTCGATTGGAAGTGCTGTGCCATGGAATTGGGGGTCATCATGGCAAGCTGTGTAAAGATTTAGGAAATTATTGTAAGTAAGATAGTGAGCTAAGCGTTTGATCACATCTCCACATTGTAAAATGTCTACAAGAAGAGTGGGTAGAAGCGTTAATTTGTTGAATGCGGGCTGAGTGCTCGGCAAAGGTTCTTGCTGAGTGAATTGATCGGGTCTCGTTTTGATGTATGAGACTCTCCCTCTAGGATCTGTGAAAGTCAGTTCTTTTTTACAAGATTTGATCTGAATAGCGCATGAGGATGACAGCAACTTGCAAAAAATGACCGCAACGGAGCCCTTTCTTGTATTCTTAAAACTATCTATTGAAAAATCGGTGCACCCTTGTGCTGACAAGCATTCGTAGAGCTTTTCCCTGGTAACGCGATACAGGATGTCACGCAGGAAAAGTCGCAATACAGGTTTGTTGTTAACGAACAATTGAGGAACTTGAGCATCTTGGATGACCGGAAAATTTGACGAACTCGCGTATCTGGTGGTGAGTGCTCGTGTTTCGCGATGTTCGAGGGCTTGCTGAAGGAAGACTTCGAATTGCTCGAGGTCTAAATCAACTCGAAAGCAATCCGCACGCAGCTGCTCATCGGAAGAGGCATTTCTGTATGCCTGCAGCTGTGTTCGAGCTTCTCTGACCTTGTCCATGACTAGACGTTTAAATAATGATTATTAGTTTGCGTTTGCAGAATTTCTTTTAGCTCTTTGTCCTTTCCCCAGCTTGAAAGCGTTGATGTTAGCGAGGACTTCCCTGACTTGTGGATCAGCCAAGAGTTTAGGATCGCTCCAGTTGAAAAATGCAGGAGATGTGAAAGCGTTGATTCTTGACAGTGCGTCAACAACGTCATTCTCCTCCCCTGGGAGATAAAGAATCTCCGTGTTATACTGGGCGATATATGACAATCTGCGAGAGCGAATTGCTGGCATTTTGTCGTGGCTCTGCTGAAGAGCGTAGATCAAAGGCTTGTGATCCGTATAAATTTTAAATTCTGCTCCTTCAAGGTAGTGATGGAAGTAACGAATTGCTTCATAAATTGACGTTAGTTCCCTATCATAAGTGGCGTATTTCATTTGCGCAGGAGAGAACTTCTGCGAGAAGAATGTCAAGGGTTGCCAGGCATCATCCGAGCGTTGCTCGAGGGCCGCTCCCATTGCGGTATCGGAAGCATCTGTGATGAGGCGCAGTTCAGCGTTTTCACTGGGAAAAGCTGTGAAAGCTAAGTTGATGAGATCCTCTTTGCATTTGCGGAAAGCATCCTCAGCTTCCGGAGTCCAGGGAACTGGGCGTTTGTCTTTCTTTTTGGCACCTTTCAAGAATTCATTAAGAGGGCGTTGTGTCTCGGCAGCGTGCGCGAGTAAACGCCTATAGCTGCTCACAAGACCTAAGAATCTTCATCTTCATGCATGTGCGGAATCGGATAACGATCCGGGACTGTGATTAGATTTAATTTGCGAAAGTCGCCGCAAGGACGCCATTGGTTGTTTTTCTTTAGCGCCATGTGAAGTGGACTGGCCCATGCACTGTTGGAAGGCCGGCAGATGCCCAGCTCGCACCATTTCCGAAATTCCTTCTTCGCTGCCTTGAGCTTCGCTGGAGCGAGAGGACGGGCTCGCTGCGAGACTGGCTGACCCTTGGTGACAATGTGGTGAAAAACTCCCCTTTTCTTGACCGTTCTGAACTGGTCAGGGCCAAAGACTTGGGGATATTTGTTCACGATGTGTGCGTATTTATGGTTCGGAGCCAAAAAGGAAATTTGCACTGGCTGCACTGACTTGACGAAAGCGGGAGCGTGCGTAAACTGATTTCCATCTACCAGTCTCTTGAGCTTGAGATCTGGCAGAAGATGGTAATGCTTCAGGAGATTGGCTCCTATGATTGAATGCGGAACATCCGCTATGGTGAAGTTCCAAGCGATTTTGTATGGTAGGCCAACGTCCAACTCGCGACGTTTGACGCCATAAATGTTGATAGTGGAGCCATTGACCGCATAGAGCTTGAGGTCAGCTGGCTTACCTTGCCAATTGTCTGGCTTGGGGACTACGGAAATGTCCGCGCCGGTGTCTATCAGGAAGACTTCATTTGAGAGATTGTCTCTCAGCAGGATTCTTTAGTTTTCCTGTTTGTCCGTTTCTTTTGGCTGCCTTATCTTGTATTCCTGACCGGGGCCACGTTTCCAAGCACACGGCAGCTGACAATTACGCGCTTCCTTGCCAAATTTCCGATGGAAGGTGCAAAAGTTTGTGTTGTTGGAATAGCGCGGCTTGGATTTTGATCTGCCCGAGGTCGAATCGCGTCTATTCTTTGAATTAGTACGCGACCTGTTGTGATGCTTGTCTGGCCTAGAACGACCTTGCTGTTCAGGATTGATTGTCTTCAGAAGTGCAGCTAATAGTTGTTCGAACTTGTCGACCGGATAGGCGGCAGGCTGGTTATTGTCCCTCAAAGCACTGATGTTGTGTGACTGTTGAAGGATGTCGAAGGCCATATCTGCGCTTTTGACAAGTTCTGCTTCTTCTTTGTAGTTCCAAACCATTAGTCGTATTTGTGCTGGAAGACGGCTTTTCCAGAGCGAAATTACTGTATCTCTGGGCACTCGGTCCTGCGCTAGGCTGAGCAGTTCAGCGAGGAAGTCTGATGGTCGCTTACAACCAATTTCCAGACCTTTGAAAAGCCTGTCTAATTGTTGCTCCGGAGTCTCAGCATATTTATCCGTGAGAATTTTTTTTAGTTCCTCATATTTGCAGCCTCTAATAAGAGTGTTCATCTTGTACTGGAGCTCGTGATGAATGTCTTGACTCAAGCGTGTGCCGACGAAGTTGAATTTGGCTTCGTCGTCATGGACGTTGTGAGTCAAGAACAGATCTTCCAATTGCTTGAACCATCCTAGAGGATCGTGTTTGTGGAAGTTCCAGAATTGTAGATGCTTGGTGCTTGGTGCCGTTGGAAGGCAGTGTGGCTGTCCAAGCATGGAGTTTCCTTGAAACTGATTTCGTTGTTGGAAGTCTGCTCCTGAATTGCTATGTGAAGCAAAAGGCAGGTCAGGCTGAAAGGTTTGACCAGTTGAGGGAATGTTGCCGAAGACGTTGGGCGTCCAGCTGGAAAAACTATAGCAGGTAGTGCTAGCAGTTGTTGTCGTTGCCAGTGACGAGCTTGCGAAGGTCAAGGTTCGTTGTCATTACAGCCTTGTTTTCAATGACGTGATCCGTGGGTTGCTTCTGCGACCACGAGGCGAAGCATTCCTCCATGTACCTTTTAAATTCATCCATCTTGCTGTCAATCTTCTGGTCGATCGATTCCAGGATTTGGTCGGCATTAGGCGCTCGTCGCTGGCCGTCTGAGGGCCTGTTTTTGTTGGTGGCACCAGTGTAGTTGGTAATGGTGCTAGTGGTGCTTGAGGGCCAGAAGTACGAAGTTGAAGTTGGAAAATTTGATCGCTGGCTCACTCCACTGAAGTCAAAGCCTCCTGCTATGGTGCCAGGTGGCTGGCGAAAGCCATCTTGAAAGGCGTTTGCCGTACCGTTAGGTTGCAGGCCAAAGCCGGTTGCCATATTCGTTACCTCTACGTAGTCAAAAATCGTGTTTGACGAAGTACTCGGTAATGAACCCGAATTAACGTGGGTGGTGAGCGATGGAGAGATACTTGGTTGGCTGTCGCTCGTGGTGGCATCCTGAGTGCTTTCGTTGCTAGTACTTGTATTCGTTGTCTTGACTGGAGAGTGGAATAACGACATTTTCCCGGGTGTTCTGAGTGACCTTGAATTACGCGAAATTGGAAGGAAAGTCTTGGGGACTAGCTTGCCCGATCTTAATTGTAAGCTAGACTCGTTATCGCTCATAAACGGTGATCGCTCATAAAGATGGCGGCTCGTGATCGCTCATAAAGATGGCGGCTTTGCGGTGAAATTTCGCTCGCGCGCACTAAATTACCTGAGTGTGAGATTTTCGCACGTCTCGCCACACACGACGCTACAATCCCGCCACTACTGCTGCCGATGAGGAGGTGTTGGTTGGGTGGACAAAAGGCGCCGGTGTCGATGGCTTCACGCAAATCCTTTGTTGTAGAGCGCCAAAGGTCACGGCCTTGACGATGAGAAGGCGCCGGTGACGATGGCTTCACGCAATCCTTTGTTGTAGAGCGCCAAAGGTCACGGCCTTGACGATGAGAAGGCGCCGGTGACGGTGGCTTCGCGCAGAAGATTTAGTCCATCGGCGAGGGCTTCCACGTTGTGCAACGTATAGTTGCGGGGAGACTATACGCGCCGGCGTGCCTGCGCGCGTATAGCTCAAAATGGCGGCGCGTCGCTAGGACTTGTTGCTGCCGCCCTCGACACAAAAAGACGTGTGTCGAGGAGATCGATTTGGTTGTCGATAGTACTCCGCGTGTGCACCGGCGTGCCAGCGTGCACACGGGAGTGTGCGATGTGCGTGAAGAATGACGCAATCGCAAAATGTCTTTGTCCGCGACGTGCGAGACAAAGACTCCGCGGCTGGAGAGACTTGCCGAGATGTGCGTTTCTTCTTCTCGTCGGCGCTCGTTGACTCGTCGTCGAGAAGCCTGCGTCGGGGTCACCAATGTGGGAAGAGGACGTCTAGGCTGGGCTAGAGACTGGACACTCTTCTCTTGAACAATCACTTTATTCTCTCCTCTCTCTCTCCAGCTCGACCGACTCGTGCTGTGGTCTGCGGAACTCTACTCGGCATCGGCGCTCGCTCGCAGCATGGCTGCTCTCTCTCTCTCTCTCTCTCTCTCTCTCTCTCTCTCTCTCTCTCTCTCTCTCTCTCTGCAGTCGGGAGGTGCTGCCACCTAACGTGGGGCACCTACAATTACTCATGAAATTTGAATAATAGATGAATAACAAAAAATAAATTTTAGATTTCTTTGACTTATCCCTTTAATTGATCTGTATAAACTAGAAATAAGTATAATAATTAAATTAAATAATATAGAAAATTTATAATTTAATAAATTACTAATAATAATTAATTTTTTGTATAATAGATATTAAAAAAATGTTAATTCAATTTATATTTCTTATAATTTTTAGGTATCAAAAATAAAAGGGTGGAAGTCCTAATTTATTAATTATTCTTAAATTTATTAATATAAATATAACATCTTTAAAAATATTATATTCTAATATTAGACTTATTATTAAAAAAATGTATGAATTAATTGTTTGGATTAAGAAATAATTTATAAAAGATTCTTTTTAAATATTTTTATCAAAAATAATTAAACTAATAAATCTAATTATATTAATTTCTATAACTATTCATATAGAGGATCAAGAAGGAAAAAATAAATATTAATAAATTAGTAAGTATAATTATTGGAATAAAAAAAACATAACAATAATAATTTATTAATATTTATAATTTTTTTAATTATAATAATAAAGTGCCTGAAATAAAAGGGTTATTTTGATAGAATATATAAATTATATAATATTATTATTATCTTTATTATGTTTAAAAATGAATAAATTTGAATTATTATATTATTAAGTTGAAATTAATATCTAAAATTTAACTCCATTTTTTATAAGTTTAAATTAATAAATTAATATTTTTAAATTTGCAATTTAATATTTTTAGATAAATTATTAAACTTATTTAAATCATTTTAATGCCCCTTCCTTTCATTCTATGTATAAACCAATTAATAAGATAATTATAATAATTAATATATTTAAGTAATTTAAATAATTGGAGTAATTATTTAAGTAAATTCGAAATAAATTAATTATTAAAAATAATGTTCCAATAATTACATGAATACCATGAAATCCAGTAGATATAAAAAAGATTGAACCATAAATAGAATCCGTTATAGTAAACCTAGAGTCATTATATTCCTTATATTGATAAATTGTAAAAATCACCCCTAATAAAATAGTTAAGGTTAATCTAATAAAACTATTTTTTTTTATCTTTAATAAAATAGGGTAATGACATCAAGTAATCGTTACTCCTGATGATAACATAAAATAATTAAAATTATTAAATAAGTTTATTAAACTAATTATTAAAATTAATAAATTAAATGATAATAATAATGGTCAAGGGCTTAATGTTACTAAGTGAAAAGGTTGGTATAATTTTTTCATAGTTTGTTTCTGTCCTATACAATAATCTTAGTACACTGAATACATAAGCTTGAATTATTGATACTCTTAATTCTAAAATAATTAATATACTTTGAGTTAATAATATCAAGTGGCGCGGGAGCGCCACGAAGGCGAGTTTGAGAAGCAGACGACGCCGCGGCGCCCGTGACACTATTTACTTCTATATTGGTCTCTCGAATTTTCAATTAAGGAAATAAATTATTTATCATTCATGTACCCAGCTAATTTTGATAAATGTTTATACTGGTATGCCAAACTATGATTTTAAACCAAAATATCAGCAATAAACTAGCTTTAACATAATAAACAAGTATGCAGGTGAACAAAAATGCTGAAATCACTTGCTTAATTATTCTTCAGCCCAAAAAGTGGTAAGACCGTTAAGTTAACTGCCTGCAGTTCGACCGAGTGGTTAGACTGTGAAGTTGGCCGCACAAGCTATTGGGTCTACATTGTCTGCTATTCTGCTTGAATTAAAAATCTTTCAAGGAAGGTGTCTAGATAAATAGGGTGGCTGATGACGACGTCTAGGTGGTGCGCTCCGTGGTTTTTGGTGTTTAGGTAAATAAATCATACGAGGACGGCATCTAGGTGTACAGGGCGGCCGATGGCGAGGTCTAGGTAGTTCGCACCGTGGTTTTTGGTGTCTAGGTGTTGAAATAATTCGAGGGCGGTGCCTACGTGTACAGGGTGGCCGATGACGAGGTCTAGGTAGTTCGCTCCGTGGTTTTTGGTGTCTAGGTAAATAAATCATACGATGACGGCGTCTAGGTGTACAGGGTGGCCGATAACGAAGTCTGGGTAGTTCGCGCCGTGGTTTTTGGTGTCCAGGCGTAGAAATAATTCGAGGGTGGTGTATATCAGAACAATCAGTGATCTCATGTTAGTGATAATAATGTTACAAAAAAGCTTTGATCTAAAGGTGCTAAAATATGCTTATATTTTATTTCTACGACGTCGAATATGAAATACTCAAAAAAATTTACTAAAAAGGATTGAAATCTCTAAAAAAAAAATTAACTTTTAAAAAAGTAAAAAGTCAGGCAAGTTTCATATATTTCGCAACAAAATTACAGATTGAAAAGTACTAAGATCAATCAAACAAAGTCAAGTTTATTATATTTAATCGTGATGAAGCAAGGAACAACTCTCAAGATAATTACTACGTAACTTGCCATGCCCGTTTCATTGTACTTATGGTGTTTTTATGACGTTCTAATACATAAAAGGAAATCTTAGTTGTTCACCAATAAACAAAATTAAACATGGGCATGGCAAGTTACGTAGTAATTATCTTGAGAGTAGTATATAATAAACTTGACTTTGATTGATCTTAGTACTTTTCAATCTATAATTTTGTTGCGAAATATATCAAACTTGCCTAACTTTTTACTTTTTTAAAAGTTAATTTTTTTTAGATATAATTCTCCTCTAACAATTCCTCAAATCACGAGCCGTCCGCGCCTCGATTCCCGCGATAATTATGCACGCGCGAAAACATAACGCGCACCACTATACGCAGCACGTCGTCGGAAAGCGCAGCACGTACTGTATCCAACAGGCGCTCTAGTTCAAAAAGCCACATTATCGGAAACTCTCGTGTTGTTTTCTGTCTCCTCCGCCCCGATCCACCAACAACCCTACTTGAATATTCCAAGAGGATAATTAATAACATTAATATATTTAATTTACTACCAGTTGAAGAAATTAGAGTTATTAATAAATGCCCTGCAATTATATTAGCAGATAATCGAACTGCTAAAGTAATTGGACGAATAATATTACTAATTGACTCAATTAATACTATAAAAGGTATTAGGAGGTTTGGTATCCCTTGAGGGACTAAATGAGTAAATATAAAATTAGTATTAATTATTCAACCAAATAATATTATTATAATTCATACTGTTAAATATAAAGTTATTCTTATTGTTAAGTGTCTAGTAGAAATGTAAATATACGGGTATAATCCTATAAAATTATTTAATATAATTATTATAAATAATCTAATAAATATAATTATATTAATTACATTAATTTTATTATTTAATAATATAAAAAATTCATTAATTAAATATTTAATTAAATTGATATATAAAAAATTTCAACGAGATGGAATCAATCAAAATAAATTTGGATAGAATAAAATAATATAAATTGATCTAATTCAATTTAGCGAAAGGTTTATTGAAGTAGAAGGATCAAAAATAGAAAATAAATTTATTATCATTTATTAAAAAATAAATATATATTTTTACTTAACATATTAAAATTAATTCTAAAATAAATAATTAAATAGTATATTATTAATATACTAACAACTAATAATATAATAATATATACATATAAGGTGAGTCATATTATTGGTCTTATTTGTGGTATGAAAAAGATAATAAAAAAATTAATAATTTTAATTTGACAAATTAAGGTTATTCTTTAACTAATCTTTTACTCAATTGATATCTTAAGGGTAAGAATTGATTTTTTAAATCAAAATATAGTAATAATTAGCAAATTACTTCAATTGAATTATTTAATTTTCATTCAAATAATAAATATATTTATTTAGTGGATTCTAATACAATAGGTATAAAACTATGATTTACTCCACAAATTTCAGAACATTGTCCAAAGAAAATACCAGGTCGTTTTATTATACATCTAATTTGATTAATTCAACCAGGTACTGCATCTACTTTTAAACCTAATGAAGGGATCGTAAAAGAGTGAATTACATCAGACGAATTAATTAGTATTCGAATTTGAGTATTATAAGGTAATACTATTCGATTATCTACATCCAATAAACGAAAGATATTATTATTTTTAATTATAAAAGAATCAAAATTAATTATTTTAAAATCATTATATTCATATCTTCAATATCATTGGTGACCAATAATTTTAATGGTAATATTTGGGAAATTGGTCTCATCAGTTAAGTATAAAATTTTTAAGGACGGGATTGCTAAAAAAATTAATAAAATATAATAGGAATAATAGTTCAAATAATTTCAATTATTTGTCCTTCTAATAAATTACGATTAATTAATTTATTATTTATTATAAATCCGATTATGTAAAGAATTAAGGAAATAATTATTATAATAATTAATATAGCATGATCATGGAATATAATTATATTTTCTATAATTGGTGAATTAGCATCTTGGAATATAATTTGACTTCATAAAGAAATTTTTTAAAATAATTAATAAATTATATAAATAGAATTTAAATCTATTGCACTATTCTGCCATTATAAAAATTTAAATAAATTTTAGGGATTTCGTTAAAAGAATGGTAACTGGGGGGATAAGCTATAACTCATTCAATTGAATTATTTATATTTTTTATAAAAATAACAATTCGTTGAAAGATAATTCTTTCTCATAAAATAAAAAAAAATATATTGTTCTAAACATAGAAATTAGTCTTCCTATTTTTTTTTTTTTACATGGCATTTGGAACTCGAAAGTTCATCGCCTCATCTACGCAAGCCTTCCACGCTGCCCTATCTTGTGTCAACCCCACCCAAGATGCACCTCTCCGATCGACACCCACCCGTCCTATTTCTACTAGATCCGCTTTTACGTTGTCCTCCCATCTACGTCTAGGTCTACCTAGAGATCGCGTTACCATCGGCCTGCCCTTCATGACACGCGCTGCCGTACGGTCGTCTCCCATTCTCGCTACGTGCCCTGCCCATCCCAATCTGCGCGATTTTATTATTCTGTTAATATTTGGTGACGCGTACAGATTGTGTAACTCATCATTGTGTAGTCTCCTCCATTCCCCGGTTTCCTCATCTTTCTTCGGCCCGTATATTTTTCGCAAGACTTTATTTTCAATTACCCTAAAACGGTTGTCCGCCTGCTTAGTGAGAGCCCACGTTTCGCATCCGTACAGAACCACCGGCAGTATTATTGTCCTGTATATTCTTATTTTAACGTTTTTAGACAACAGCCTCGACTTAAGTAAATTACTCACGGCGTAGAAGCAAGCATTACCCGAATGGAGTCTCTTATTTATTTCGACATTAATCTCGTTTCTATCATTTATGGTCGTACCCAGATACCTGAATTCGCTAACCTTTTCAAAAGTAAAATTCCCAACTCTGAGATCTTCCTCCCCTCTGCAGATGCCTAGCTTATCCACAATCATGTACTTTGTTTTTGATTCACTCACTTCTAACCCTGTATACTCCACCGCTTTTATGAGGATTTCCGCGTTTCTTGCTACCGTTTCCCTACAATCCCCCAGTATATCCAAATCATCTACGTAGCCTAGTATCTGCGTTGTTCCATTAAGCGTTGCGCCCAGCTGGCTAACCTGCATTTTTCTAACGGCATACTCTAACGTTAAGTTGAAAAGCACCGTAGAGAGCCCATCCCCTTGTTTTAAACCATCGCGTATCATGAAGGGTTCTGATACATTACCGCCTACTCGGACCTTTCCCGTGCTTCCGTTCAGACATATTTGAATTAATCTCACGAGTTTTTTCGGTACACCGAGAAGTACTAGAATTCGATACATTTTGCTTCGCTTAATAGAGTCGTACGCTTTTTTAAAATCTATAAATAGTTGGTGTATGGTTTCGCAAAATTCCCACTTTTTCTCTAACAACTGTCTTATGGTAAACATTTGATCGCTCGTCGATCTGTTGCGCCGAAATCCGCACTGATGATCTCCTACTATATCTTCCGCGAATGGAGTGAGTCTAGCTTGTATTACGTTTGACAGAACATTGTAGCACGTTGCTAAAAGTGAAATACCCCTATAGTTATTGCAGTCTGTCTTATCCCCCTTTTTAAAAATCGGTATAATGGTATTGTTTCATTTTTCCAGATGGCACATACTAGTTTATAGATTTTGAAAGTGAGCTCGACGCCCCCATATTTGAGTAACTCAGCTGGTATAGAGTCATTTCCCGCGGCTTTGTTGTCTTTTAGTTTTTTAATCGCGGCTTCTACTTCTTGGTAGCTCGGTTCCTCCACGTGGGGTTCAGCAGTGTGAATTTCGTCCCCTAATTCTTCGCTATTTTCGTGCACGTTTAATAATTTATCGAAATAATTTTTCCACAGTGACAGTAATTCGTTGTCATTTGTTACGAGGTCCCCGTTTTCGTCCTTCATCAATTGTGCTCTACTCCTAAAACCGTTTCTGATGGCGTTAATCCCTCTGTACATTTCGCGGGGGTTATTTTCCTTACTGTTAGTTTCTATTCTCCTAATAAGATTCTTTTGATACTCCCGCTTCTTATTTCTGTAGATCGCGCTCGTCTGTTTCCTTACGTTAGAATACTCTTCTACGGTCCTATCGCTTCTATTTTGTAAGCTATCTAATTTAGCCTTTTTGCGCCTTTCAAACCAGAGTTCGCACTCTTCGTCAAACCATGGTTTGCTCTTTGGCTTTTTCTTTTCACCCAGTACTTTATTCGCGGCCTCTTTTACCGTTTTTTCGATGTCCCCCCATAAGCTATTCGGTTCGTCATTCCCCTCCGGCGATGTGTTTGCTTCTTCAAGTGCCTGAAACCTGTTATTAATTTCTATCTGGTACCTAATTCGCTCTGTTCTATCTCGTAGTTTCTCAATATCGAAGCTTTCTACCTTGTTTGCTCGCTTACTATTTTGATTCGCTACTAGTCTAGCTCTTAATTTGGCTACTACTAGGAAGTGGTCCGAGTCGCTATCTGCCCCTCTGTAAGCCCTTACGTCAAGAACATTAGTATGACGTCTTTTTTCAATGAGGAAATGATCAATTTGGTTCTGTGTGGCCCCGTCCGGCGATGTCCACGTTGCCTTGTGTATGTTCTTGTGCTTAAAACACGTAGTTTTGATTATAAGATCTTTTGCCGCCGCGAAATTTATGACCCTAATACCGTTATCATTGCTGGCTTCATGCAGGCTTTCCTTCCCTATAGTAGGCCTAAACATTTCCTCCCTACCTATTTTAGCATTGAAATCGCCTAATACTATTCTTGTGTCATAAGACGCGAAGTGGTCGATTACCTGCTATAAAGTTTCATAATAGAGATCCTTAGCTTCTTCTTCTTTGTCCTCCGTAGGACAGTGTACATTAATAAATACATATCTATACCATTCACCTTCGATAATGATGTACGAGAGCCTATCATTGACGGATTTGAAACTTTTAACCGAATGTATGATGCTTTTGCTTACGAGAAATCCGGTGCCTAGAGATCCCCCACTCCCGGCCCCATATAGGTACGTGAAGTTATCCGATGCTAGTACTCCGCCATCTGGCCACCGCGATTCCTGTATTGCTACCAAATCTAGATTGTAATTAGTCTTCCTATAGAAGAAATAATGTTTCAACAAATATAAGAATCAGGATAATCAGAATATCGACGGGGTATTCCTCTTATTCATAAAAAATGTTGAGGGAAAAAGGTTATATTAACTCCTAAAAATATTATAATAAATTGAATTTTTAATCATTTTTGATTTATTGATAATCCAAATATTATTGGATATCAATAAATAAACCTTCCAAAAATTGCAAATACTGCTCCTATAGATAATACATAATGAAAATGAGCAACTACATAGTAAGTATCGTGTAAAATAATATCAATTGAAGAGTTTGATAAAAATAATACCAGTTAAACCCCCTACAGTAAATAAAAAAATAAATCCCAATAATCATAAATTAGTTACATTAAATTTAATTTTTATCCCATTTATAGACGCTAATCATCTGAAAATTTTAATTCATGTAGGAACAGCAATAATTATTGTAGCCGAAGTAAAATATGCTCGAGTATCTACATCTATACCGACAGTAAATATATGATGAGCTCAAACAATAAATCCTAATAATCCAATAGAAATTATTGCATAAATTATCCCTATTGCACCAAATATTTCTTTTTTTATTCTTTCATTACTAATTATATGGTAAATTAATCCAAATCCTGGTAAAATTAAAATATAAACTTCTGGATGCCCAAAAAATCAAAATAAATGTTGGTAAAGAATAGGATCCCCCCTCCTGCAGGATCGAAAAATGAAGTATTTAAATTACGGTCAAATAATAACATAGTAATTGCTCCTGCTAAACGACTAATGGCCAACGTGCGCGGGCCTAGACCATCTGTTAGGCGGCTTCTGATGGCGACCACAAACTCCATCCTGCTTTATGGAGCGGAGGTGTGGGCCGACGCTATGGAAGTAAAGAAATATAGGAAGCAAATAACGGCGGTACAGTGCAGAGGCGCACTGAGAGTTGCTTGCTCCTACCGAACGGTTTCGGGAGAGGCAGTAATGATAATCGCGGGAGTGATCCCCGTGGATCTGCTTGCGATTGAGCGAAAGCGGATCTACAAGAGACGTAACGAGGCAAATAAGGTAACCATTGCCACCGAAGAACGCGATCGGACGATGCGAAAGTGGCAGGAGCGATGGAACGAGTGCCACCAAGCGAAATGGACCAAAACAATGATAAAGGAGGTAGATCCGTGGATGAAGCGGAGGTGGGGCGAGGTCAATTTCTACCTTACCCAGTTCCTCTCCGGACACGGATACTTTAGGAGTTACCTGTTCGCGATGAACAGAGTCGCAACACCGGGGTGTAAATACTGCGGTGACGAACGGGACGAAGTGAGACACACGTTCTTTGACTGCCCTCGCTGGGCCGAAAGACGTAGAGAGCTAGAGTTGACGATAGGGGCGCTCACGCCTGAGACAGTAGTAGGAACGATGCTTGAAAGCAAGCAGAAATGGGACGAGATAACGGCGTACATGGAGGCGATTCTCCGCGCGAAAAACAATGACGGGTGTCTGAAAGACTAGTTGACGGCTAGAATAGCATAAGACAGGCGACCCCTCCGAAGGAATGCGAAGGCGGCTACCGGGGGGGGGGGGGGGGTGTTTCGCTGCCATTGAAAGGTGGAGTTTTAGTGGGTATGCCTGACGTCTGTCCTGCGTCAGGAGAGTCCCACACACGGGGAGTCTCGCACGGCTCCTGTCATGGTGCATTAAACATTTCTCCAACTCTCCGGATAAACAAAAAAAAAAAAAAAAATTGCTCCTGCTAAAACTGGTAAAGATAATAGTAATAAGATTGCAGTTAATAATATAGATCAAGCAAGTAGGGGAATATTCTCAATTTTATAAATTTTTATATTTAATACTGTAGTAATAAAATTAATTCTTCCTATAATTGAAGAAATACCAGCAATGTGAAGTGAAAAAATAGATAAATCTACTGATGGACCACTATGGGATAAATTAGAAGATAAAGGTTGGTAAACAGTTCATCCAGTTCCAGTTCCAGATCCAATAAATATACTTGAGATTAGTAAAATTAATCTAGGGGGTAGTAACCAAAATCTTATATTATTTATTCGAGGAAAAGCTATATCTGGAGCTCCTAAAATTAATGGAACTAAATAATTTCCAAATCCTCCTATTATAACAGGTATAACAAAAAAAATTATAGTAAATGCACGAGTAGTAACAATAGAATTATAAATTTGATCATTTCCAATTAAAGATCCTGGATTACCTAATTCTATTCGAATGATTATTCTTATTGATAATCCTAACACTCCTGATCATATACCAAAAATAAAATATAAAATTCCAATAAATTTATGATTAGTAGAAAAAAATCATATTTTCATATTTATATAGTTTAAATAAAACCTTATATTTTCATTATAAAGATAAATATTATCTTAATATCTTCAATATTAAATTAATTTTTAAATAAACTATATAAATATTATAATAACATTAATATAATTACCAATAAAATTACTATATTAAATATTATCAATATTATATTATTATTATTATTAATGAAAATATCTAAATTATTTATTTTTATAATTAAAGAATTTTTAAAAAATATTTCTCTTCAGCCTTTATCATAATAATTTAAATATTTTTTTGAAAAATTTATAGGAACAATAATAAATATCGGAATAAAATTATATAAAAATCATATTTTTCCAAAAAAAAAACTTTAAAAAATATATAATTTTAAAATTTTTAATATTATTTATTAGTTTATTAATAATAATACTACAAATCAAAATAATAGAAGTTTTTTCTATAGTATTTAAAAATAAATTTTCAATATTATTAAAAACAAGAAAATTTATTAAATATCCATAAAAAATTGATATAATTATTAATAAAATTATAGAATAATTTATTAGCTTATATTCTTTAATATTGTTAAATCTATTACAATTTAAAATTTTAAATAATAAATAATAAATTAATCGAATTCTATATATGACACAGTTATTCTAGTACTAATAACTACAAAGAAATAAATAATGAAATTATTATTATTTATAAATATATTTTCTAAAATTTGATCTTTAGAATAAAATCCTGATATAAAAGGTATACCGCATAAAGATAAATTTGAAATTATTAATATTCTAAAAGTTAAAGGTATAAAATATTTTAATTTACCTAAGAATCGGATATCTTGATAATTTAATATTCTGTGGATTAAGATCCCTGAACATATAAATATTATAGATTTAAATATTGCATGAGTAATTAAGTGAAAATATGATAATTCTCAATTTTTAAAGGCAAAGATTAATATTATTAATCCTAATTGAGATAAAGTAGAAAAAGCAATAATTTTCTTTATATCATATTCAAAATTAGCAGAAAATCCTGCTATTATTATTGTTAATAATCTGACTACTATAACAATATTTATAATATATTTATTTTTATAAAAAAATTTATATTTACAATATTTATAATTATTACATTTCATTCTATAAAGTAAATTATTTTGTTTAGTAATATAAATATTCTGATTATTATAATTATTCTTCTAATTATTAAAAATAGTATACTACTGATATAATATAATATAATTATTTAAAGTAATTTTATCACAAATTCGATAATTATTTAAAGTAATTTTATCACAAATTCGATTCCACAAATCAATATTTTTATTAAATTATTTAAATAAATAAATAATTCAATTTTTATAATAATTAAATTTAAGGGTACTCAATGTAATAACAATAATAAATATTCATTTACATTATTAATACTTATTTTGTTGGCTAAAGAATTATAATTACCATGTTGAGAATAGGAGAATATGTATAATGAATATATTGAACTTCAATATATTCTAATTATTAATAAATAAATAGAATTATTTGATCAATTTAATATAATATTAATGATTATGATTTTTCTTAATAAATTTAAAGAAATAGGAGAGGATATATTACAGATACAAAATAAAAATCATCATATTGCTAAAGTAGGAAACATATTTATTATACCTTTATTAATAAATATATTTCGTCTTTTTGAGCATTTATAAGATAAATTTACGAAAATAAATAACGCAGAAAGATCAATACTTTTATCATTTATTTAAATTGAGTAATTTAAATCTATCATTTCCGTAGGAACGAATTAAAATAATTAATATTGATAAACCTAAAACCCTTTCACACACTACAAATACTAAATAAAATAGTACTATAATTATAGAATTATTTAATATTGTTAAGTTTCTTAATAGTATTAATAAACTTTATATTAGAAATTCTAAACAAATTAAATTCATTAAAATTTGATTACATAAATATACAAATATTAATCTTGATATAATAAATATAATAATATAAAAATAAGTATTTAAGTAAATAACTATTAATTTAATTAAAAATATTAATTTTGTAAATTAATAATAAGAAAGATATTCTTATAGTTATTCAAAAAAAGTAATAAACATTATATCTTTAATCTCCAAAATTAATATTTTCATAAACTATTTTTTGAATAATTTATGATAAAAACAATGGTTACTATTCAAATTTATTATATTATTTTAATAATTTTTATTAGTATACTGATTATTTCTCTTCCATCTTATAATAAAAATATTCATCCTTTAATTTTTGCTTATTGTTACTAATATTAACTATCTTTAATTCAATAAATATCAATTTGTTAAATTACACTCATTGATTTTCTTATATTTTATTTTTAATTATAATTGGTGGAATAATAATTATGTTTTTATATTTTACTACATTTAATAATAATATAAAAATAAAAATTAATTGAATAATATTTCTTTCCTTCACTATTAAATTAATAATATTATTAATATTTATTATTATAATATTATTAATAAATAATATTTTCCTACCTTGGAATAATAAAATTATAGAATTTCTTTTTATTAATAGAATTTATAATAATATTAATTATATATTTACATATAATAAAAATATTAGAATAATGATTTCAATATTATATTTATTAATATGTTTAACTATAATTGTATAAATTACTATTAATGATAAATTAACCTTACGAAAAATTAATTAATATGAAAAAATCAGTATTTAAAAAATATATATTAATAAATATTATTTATAATTCTTTAATTAGCTTACCCACTCCAATTAATATTTCTATTTGATGAAATGTTGGATCTTTATTAGGTTTATGTTTAATAATTCAAATTATTTCAGGATTTTTTTTATCAAAACATTATACTCCAAATATTATTATAGCATTTGATAGAATTATTCATATTATTCAAGATGTAAATTATGGATGATTATTTCGATTATTACACATAAATGGAGCGTCTTTTTTTTTATTTGTATATTTATTCATATTGGTCGTGGTTTATATTATAATTCATTTACTATATTAATAACATCAATAATAGGGGTATTCATTTTTTTACTTACTATAGCTACTGCATTTATAGGGTATGTTTTACCTTGAGGGCAAATATCATTTTGAGGAGCTACTGTCATTACTAATTTAGTTTCTGCTATTCCTTATATTGGAGAACATATCGTACTATGATTATGAGGAGGGTTTTCTGTAAATGATGCTACTTTAAATCGATTTTATTCATTTCCTTTTATTATACCTTTTAGAGTAATAATATTAGTAATTATTCATTTAATTTTTTTGCATGAGTCATGCTCTAATAATCCAAGAGGATTGAATAGAAATATAAATAAAATTTCTTTCAACCCTTATTTTATTATTAAAGATTTAGTTGGATTTATTATTATATTAACCTTTTTATTAATAATTTGTTTAATAAATCCTTATATTTTATCTGATCCAGAAAATTTTAATATAGCTAATTCTATAATTACTCCTATTCATATTCAACCAGAATGATACTTTTTATTTGCTTATGCAATTTTACGATCTATTCCTAATAAGTTAGGAAGGGTATTAGCATTATTAATATCAATTTTAATTTTATTAATTCTTCCTTTTAATAAAATTTATAAAATAAAGGGATTTAAATTTTATTATTTTAATAAAATTATATTTTGGATATTCATTAATTTATTTGTTATACTTACTTGGATTGGAGCACGACCTGGTGATGATCCTTATATTTTGATTGGTCAAACATTGTCTATTATATATTTCTTATATTTTTCTTAAGTCCAATAATAGCAAAACAAATAGATTTAATATTATATAATTAATTATTTAGCTTATTAATAGTTTATGATTTGAACTCATAAGAAAGAAGTAAATTCTTCTAGTAATTTATTATAATAATATTTTAATTAAAATTTAATTTATTAATATTATAAATTAAAAATCCTTATTGTTTATATTAAAATTAAACTATTAATTTTGAATATGTTAGAATTTCCGCACTAACCTCGAAACACATTCAATTTTGATCACAATCGAAGGAATGTCCAGGTTTAACGGATTCGGAAGTAGTATCAAATGTTATTCCATCAAAACCTGCAGGTAGTTTTGTGAAACCATGAGATTGATGTCAAATTTAACTTTACTTACTTCCTTCAACCTACACTCACGACCGGATTAGCGAGTAAACCACGACGCTGAATTTCCGCACTAACCTCGAAACACCTTCAATTTTGATCACAATCGAAGGAATGTCCAGGTTTAACGGATTCGGAAGTACTATCAAATGTTATTCCATCAAAACCTGCAGGTAGTTTTGTGAAACCATGAGATTGATGTCAATATTAACCTTACTTATTTCCTTCAACCCACACTCACGACCGGATTAGCGAGTAAACCACGACGCTGATTTTCCGCACTAACCTCGAAACACCTTCAATTTTGATCACAATCGAAGGAATGTCCAGGTTTAACGGATTCGGAAGTAGTATCAAATGTTATTCCATCAAAACCTGCAGGTAGTTTTGTGAAACCATGAGATTGATGTCAAATTTAACTTTACTTACTTCCTTCAACCTACACTCACGACCGGATTAGCGAGTAAACCACGACGCTGAATTTCCGCACTAACCTCGAAACACCTTCAATTTTTATCACAATCGAAGGAATGTCCAGGTTTAACGGATTCGGAAGTACTATCAAATGTTATTCCATCAAAACCTGCAGGTAGTTTTGTGAAACCATGAGATTGATGTCAATATTAACCTTACTTATTTCCTTCAACCCACACTCACGACCGGATTAGCGAGTAAACCACGACGCTGATTTTCCGCACTAACCTCGAAACACCTTCAATTTTGATCACAATCGAAGGAATGTCCAGGTTTAACGGATTCGGAAGTAGTATCAAATGTTATTCCATCAAAACCTGCAGGTAGTTTTGTGAAACCATGAGATTGATGTCAATATTAACCTTACTTATTTCCTTCAACCCACACTCACGAACGGATTAGCGAGTAAACCAAGACGCTGAATTTCCACACTAACCTCGAAACACCTTCAATTTTGATCACAATCGAAGGAATGTCCAGGTTTAACGGATTCGGAAGTAGTATCAAATGTTATTCCATCAAAACCTGCAGGTAGTTTTGTGAAACCATGAGATTGATGTCAAATTTAACTTTACTTACTTCCTTCAACCTACACTCACGACCGGATTAGCGAGTAAACCACGACGCTGATTTTCCGCACTAACCTCGAAACACTTTCAATTTTGATCACAATCGAAGGAATGTCCAGGTTTAACGGATTCGGAAGTAGTATCAAATGTTATTCCATCAAAACCTGCAGGTAGTTTTGTGAAACCATGAGATTGATGTCAAATTTAACCTTACTTATTTCCTTCAACCCACACTCACGACCGGATTAGCGAGTAAACCACGACGCTGATTTTCCGCACTAACCTCGAAACACCTTCAATTTTGATCACAATCGAAGGAATGTCCAGGTTTAACGGATTCGGAAGTAGTATCAAATGTTATTCCATCAAAACCTGCAGGTAGTTTTGTGAAACCATGAGATTGATGTCAAATTTAACTTTACTTACTTCCTTCAACCTACACTCACGACCGGATTAGCGAGTAAACCACGACGCTGAATTTCCGCACTAACCTCGAAACACCTTCAATTTTTATCACAATCGAAGGAATGTCCAGGTTTAACGGATTCGGAAGTACTATCAAATGTTATTCCATCAAAACCTGCAGGTAGTTTTGTGAAACCATGAGATTGATGTCAATATTAACCTTACTTATTTCCTTCAACCCACACTCACGACCGGATTAGCGAGTAAACCACGACGCTGATTTTCCGCACTAACCTCGAAACACCTTCAATTTTGATCACAATCGAAGGAATGTCCAGGTTTAACGGATTCGGAAGTAGTATCAAATGTTATTCCATCAAAACCTGCAGGTAGTTTTGTGAAACCATGAGATTGATGTCAAATTTAACTTTACTTACTTCCTTCAACCTACACTCACGACCGGATTAGCGAGTAAACCACGACGCTGAATTTCCGCACTAACCTCGAAACACCTTCAATTTTTATCACAATCGAAGGAATGTCCAGGTTTAACGGATTCGGAAGTACTATCAAATGTTATTCCATCAAAACCTGCAGGTAGTTTTGTGAAACCATGAGATTGATGTCAAATTTAACTTTACTTACTTCCTTCAACCTACACTCACGACCGGATTAGCGAGTAAACCACGACGCTGAATTTCCGCACTAACCTCGAAACACCTTCAATTTTTATCACAATCGAAGGAATGTCCAGGTTTAACGGATTCGGAAGTACTATCAAATGTTATTCCATCAAAACCTGCAGGTAGTTTTGTGAAACCATGAGATTGATGTCAATATTAACCTTACTTATTTCCTTCAACCCACACTCACGACCGGATTAGCGAGTAAACCACGACGCTGATTTTCCGCACTAACCTCGAAACACCTTCAATTTTGATCACAATCGAAGGAATGTCCAGGTTTAACGGATTCGGAAGTAGTATCAAATGTTATTCCATCAAAACCTGCAGGTAGTTTTGTGAAACCATGAGATTGATGTCAATATTAACCTTACTTATTTCCTTCAACCCACACTCACGAACGGATTAGCGAGTAAACCAAGACGCTGAATTTCCACACTAACCTCGAAACACCTTCAATTTTGATCACAATCGAAGGAATGTCCAGGTTTAACGGATTCGGAAGTAGTATCAAATGTTATTCCATCAAAACCTGCAGGTAGTTTTGTGAAACCATGAGATTGATGTCAAATTTAACTTACTTACTTCCTTCAACCTACACTCACGACCGGATTAGCGAGTAAACCACGACGCTCATTTTCCGCACTAACCTCGAAACACTTTCAATTTTGATCACAATCGAAGGAATGTCCAGGTTTAACGGATTCGGAAGTAGTATCAAATGTTATTACATCAAAACCTGCAGGTAGTTTTGTGAAACCATGAGATTGATGTCAATATTAACCTTACTTATTTCCTTCAACCCACACTCACGAACGGATTAGCGAGTAAACCAAGACGCTGAATTTCCACACTAACCTCGAAACACCTTCAATTTTGATCACAATCGAAGGAATGTCCAGGTTTAACGGATTCGGAAGTAGTATCAAATGTTATTCCATCAAAACCTGCAGGTAGTTTTGTGAAACCATGAGATTGATGTCAAATTTAACTTTACTTACTTCCTTCAACCTACACTCACGACCGGATTAGCGAGTAAACCACGACGCTGAATTTCCACACTAACCTCGAAACACCTTCAATTTTGATCACAATCGAAGGAATGTCCAGGTTTAACGGATTCGGAAGTAGTATCAAATGTTATTCCATCAAAACCTGCAGGTAGTTTTGTGAAACCATGAGATTGATGTCCAATTTAACCTTACTTATTTCCTTCAACCCACACTCACGAACGGATTAGCGAGTAAACCACGACGCTGAATTTCCGCACTAACCTCGAAACACCTTCAATTTTTATCACAATCGAAGGAATGTCCAGGTTTAACGGATTCGGAAGTAGTATCAAATGTTATTCCATCAAAACCTGCAGGTAGTTTTGTGAAACCATGAGATTGATGTCAAATTTAACCTTACTTATTTCCTTCAACCCACACTCACGACCGGATTAGCGAGTAAACCACGACGCTGATTTCCGCACTAACCTCGAAACACCTTCAATTTGATCACAATCGAAGGAATGTCCAGGTTTAACGGATTCGGAAGTAGTATCAAATGTTATTCCATCAAACCTGCAGGTAGTTTGTGAAACCATGAGATTGATGTCCAATTTAACCTTACTTATTTCCTTCAACCCACACTCACGAACGGATTAGCGAGTAAACCACGACGCTGAATTTCCGCACTAACCTCGAAACACCTTCAATTTTTATCACAATCGAAGGAATGTCCAGGTTTAACGGATTCGGAAGTAGTATCAAATGTTATTCCATCAAAACCTGCAGGTAGTTTTGTGAAACCATGAGATTGATGTCAAATTTAACCTTACTTATTTCCTTCAACCCACACTCACGACCGGATTAGCGAGTAAACCACGACGCTGATTTTCCGCACTAACCTCGAAACACCTTCAATTTTGATCACAATCGAAGGAATGTCCAGGTTTAACGGATTCGGAAGTAGTATCAAATGTTATTCCATCAAAACCTGCAGGTAGTTTTGTGAAACCATGAGATTGATGTCAAATTTAACTTACTTATTCCTTCAACCTACACTCACGACCGGATTAGCGAGTAAACCACGACGCTGAATTTCCGCACTAACCTCGAAACACCTTCAATTTTGATCACAATCGAAGGAATGTCCAGGTTTAACGGATTCGGAAGTAGTATCAAATGTTATTCCATCAAAACCTGCAGGTAGTTTTGTGAAACCATGAGATTGATGTCAAATTTAACCTTACTTATTTCCTTCAACCTACACTCACGACCGGATTAGCGAGTAAACCACGACGCTGAATTTCCGCACTAACCTCGAAACACCTTCAATTTTGATCACAATCGAAGGAATGTCCAGGTTTAACGGATTCGGAAGTAGTATCAAATGTTATTCCATCAAAACCTGCAGGTAGTTTTGTGAAACCATGAGATTGATGTCAATTTAACCTTACTTATTTCCTTCAACCACACTCACGACCGGATTAGCGAGTAAACCACGACGCTGAATTTCCGCACTAACCTCGAAACACCTTCAATTTTGATCACAATCGAAGGAATGTCCAGGTTTAACGGATTCGGAAGTAGTATCAAATGTTATTCCATCAAAACCTGCAGGTAGTTTTGTGAAACCATGAGATTGATGTCAAATTTAACCTTACTTATTTCCTTCAACCCACACTCACGACCGGATTAGCGAGTAAACCACGACGCTGAATTTCCGCACTAACCTCGAAACACCTTCAATTTTGATCACAATCGAAGGAATGTCCAGGTTTAACGGATTCGGAAGTAGTATCAAATGTTATTCCATCAAAACCTGCAGGTAGTTTTGTGAAACCATGAGATTGATGTCAAATTTAACTTACTTATTTCCTTCAACCTACACTCACGACCGGATTAGCGAGTAAACCACGACGCTGAATTTCCGCACTAACCTCGAAACACCTTCAATTTTGATCACAATCGAAGGAATGTCCAGGTTTAACGGATTCGGAAGTAGTATCAAATGTTATTCCATCAAAACCTGCAGGTAGTTTTGTGAAACCATGAGATTGATGTCAAATTTAACTTTACTTATTTCCTTCAACCTACACTCACGACCGGATTAGCGAGTAAACCACGACGCTGAATTTCCGCACTAACCTCGAAACACCTTCAATTTTGATCACAATCGAAGGAATGTCCAGGTTTAACGGATTCGGAAGTAGTATCAAATGTTATTCCATCAAAACCTGCAGGTAGTTTTGTGAAACCATGAGATTGATGTCAATTTAACCTTACTTATTCCTTCAACCTACACTCACGACCGGATTAGCGAGTAAACCACGACGCTGAATTTCCGCACTAACCTCGAAACACCTTCAATTTTGATCACAATCGAAGGAATGTCCAGGTTTAACGGATTCGGAAGTAGTATCAAATGTTATTCCATCAAAACCTGCAGGTAGTTTTGTGAAACCATGAGATTGATGTCAAATTTAACTTTACTTATTTCCTTCAACCTACACTCACGACCGGATTAGCGAGTAAACCACGACGCTGAATTTCCGCACTAACCTCGAAACACCTTCAATTTTGATCACAATCGAAGGAATGTCCAGGTTTAACGGATTCGGAAGTAGTATCAAATGTTATTCCATCAAAACCTGCAGGTAGTTTTGTGAAACCATGAGATTGATGTCAAATTTAACCTTACTTATTTCCTTCAACCTACACTCACGACCGGATTAGCGAGTAAACCACGACGCTGAATTTCCGCACTAACCTCGAAACACCTTCAATTTTGATCACAATCGAAGGAATGTCCAGGTTTAACGGATTCGGAAGTAGTATCAAATGTTATTCCATCAAAACCTGCAGGTAGTTTTGTGAAACCATGAGATTGATGTCAATTTAACCTTACTTATTTCCTTCAACCACACTCACGACCGGATTAGCGAGTAAACCACGACGCTGAATTTCCGCACTAACCTCGAAACACCTTCAATTTTGATCACAATCGAAGGAATGTCCAGGTTTAACGGATTCGGAAGTAGTATCAAATGTTATTCCATCAAAACCTGCAGGTAGTTTTGTGAAACCATGAGATTGATGTCAAATTTAACCTTACTTATTTCCTTCAACCTACACTCACGACCGGATTAGCGAGTAAACCACGACGCTGAATTTCCGCACTAACCTCGAAACACCTTCAATTTTGATCACAATCGAAGGAATATCCAGGTTTAACGGATTCGGAAGTAGTATCAAATGTTATTCCATCAAAACCTGCAGGTAGTTTTGTGAAACCATGAGATTGATGTCAAATTTAACTTTACTTATTTCCTTCAACCTACACTCACGACCGGATTAGCGAGTAAACCACGACGCTGAATTTCCGCACTAACCTCGAAACACCTTCAATTTTGATCACAATCGAAGGAATGTCCAGGTTTAACGGATTCGGAAGTAGTATCAAATGTTATTCCATCAAAACCTGCAGGTAGTTTTGTGAAACCATGAGATTGATGTCAATATTAACCTTACTTATTTCCTTCAACCTACACTCACGACCGGATTAGCGAGTAAACCACGACGCTGAATTTCCGCACTAACCTCGAAACACCTTCAATTTTGATCACAATCGAAGGAATGTCCAGGTTTAACGGATTCGGAAGTAGTATCAAATGTTATTCCATCAAAACCTGCAGGTAGTTTTGTGAAACCATGAGATTGATGTCAAATTTAACCTTACTTATTTCCTTCAACCTACACTCACGACCGGATTAGCGAGTAAACCACGACGCTGAATTTCCGCACTAACCTCGAAACACCTTCAATTTTGATCACAATCGAAGGAATGTCCAGGTTTAACGGATTCGGAAGTAGTATCAAATGTTATTCCATCAAAACCTGCAGGTAGTTTTGTGAAACCATGAGATTGATGTCAAATTTAACCTTACTTATTTCCTTCAACCTACACTCACGACCGGATTAGCGAGTAAACCACGACGCTGAATTTCCGCACTAACCTCGAAACACCTTCAATTTTGATCACAATCGAAGGAATGTCCAGGTTTAACGGATTCGGAAGTAGTATCAAATGTTATTCCATCAAAACCTGCAGGTAGTTTTGTGAAACCATGAGATTGATGTCAAATTTAACTTTACTTATTCCTTCAACCTACACTCACGACCGGATTAGCGAGTAAACCACGACGCTGAATTTCCGCACTAACCTCGAAACACCTTCAATTTTGATCACAATCGAAGGAATGTCCAGGTTTAACGGATTCGGAAGTAGTATCAAATGTTATTCCATCAAAACCTGCAGGTAGTTTTGTGAAACCATGAGATTGATGTCAAATTTAACTTTACTTATTTCCTTCAACCTACACTCACGACCGGATTAGCGAGTAAACCACGACGCTGAATTTCCGCACTAACCTCGAAACACCTTCAATTTTGATCACAATCGAAGGAATGTCCAGGTTTAACGGATTCGGAAGTAGTATCAAATGTTATTCCATCAAAACCTGCAGGTAGTTTTGTGAAACCATGAGATTGATGTCAAATTTAACTTACTTATTTCCTTCAACCTACACTCACGACCGGATTAGCGAGTAAACCACGACGCTGAATTTCCGCACTAACCTCGAAACACCTTCAATTTTGATCACAATCGAAGGAATGTCCAGGTTTAACGGATTCGGAAGTAGTATCAAATGTTATTCCATCAAAACCTGCAGGTAGTTTTGTGAAACCATGAGATTGATGTCAAATTTAACTTTACTTATTTCCTTCAACCTACACTCACGACCGGATTAGCGAGTAAACCACGACGCTGAATTTCCGCACTAACCTCGAAACACCTTCAATTTTGATCACAATCGAAGGAATGTCCAGGTTTAACGGATTCGGAAGTAGTATCAAATGTTATTCCATCAAAACCTGCAGGTAGTTTTGTGAAACCATGAGATTGATGTCAATTTAACCTTACTTATTTCCTTCAACCTACACTCACGACCGGATTAGCGAGTAAACCACGACGCTGAATTTCCGCACTAACCTCGAAACACCTTCAATTTTGATCACAATCGAAGGAATGTCCAGGTTTAACGGATTCGGAAGTAGTATCAAATGTTATTCCATCAAAACCTGCAGGTAGTTTTGTGAAACCATGAGATTGATGTCAAATTTAACTTACTTATTTCCTTCAACCTACACTCACGACCGGATTAGCGAGTAAACCACGACGCTGAATTTCCGCACTAACCTCGAAACACCTTCAATTTTGATCACAATCGAAGGAATGTCCAGGTTTAACGGATTCGGAAGTAGTATCAAATGTTATTCCATCAAAACCTGCAGGTAGTTTTGTGAAACCATGAGATTGATGTCAAATTTAACCTTACTTATTTCCTTCAACCTACACTCACGACCGGATTAGCGAGTAAACCACGACGCTGAATTTCCGCACTAACCTCGAAACACCTTCAATTTTGATCACAATCGAAGGAATGTCCAGGTTTAACGGATTCGGAAGTAGTATCAAATGTTATTCCATCAAAACCTGCAGGTAGTTTTGTGAAACCATGAGATTGATGTCAAATTTAACCTTACTTATTTCCTTCAACCTACACTCACGACCGGATTAGCGAGTAAACCACGACGCTGAATTTCCGCACTAACCTCGAAACACCTTCAATTTTGATCACAATCGAAGGAATGTCCAGGTTTAACGGATTCGGAAGTAGTATCAAATGTTATTCCATCAAAACCTGCAGGTAGTTTTGTGAAACCATGAGATTGATGTCAAATTTAACCTTACTTATTTCCTTCAACCTACACTCACGACCGGATTAGCGAGTAAACCACGACGCTGAATTTCCGCACTAACCTCGAAACACCTTCAATTTTGATCACAATCGAAGGAATGTCCAGGTTTAACGGATTCGGAAGTAGTATCAAATGTTATTCCATCAAAACCTGCAGGTAGTTTTGTGAAACCATGAGATTGATGTCAAATTTAACCTTACTTATTTCCTTCAACCTACACTCACGACCGGATTAGCGAGTAAACCACGACGCTGAATTTCCGCACTAACCTCGAAACACCTTCAATTTTGATCACAATCGAAGGAATGTCCAGGTTTAACGGATTCGGAAGTAGTATCAAATGTTATTCCATCAAAACCTGCAGGTAGTTTTGTGAAACCATGAGATTGATGTCAAATTTAACTTTACTTATTTCCTTCAACCTACACTCACGACCGGATTAGCGAGTAAACCACGACGCTGAATTTCCGCACTAACCTCGAAACACCTTCAATTTTGATCACAATCGAAGGAATGTCCAGGTTTAACGGATTCGGAAGTAGTATCAAATGTTATTCCATCAAAACCTGCAGGTAGTTTTGTGAAACCATGAGATTGATGTCAAATTTAACCTTACTTATTTCCTTCAACCTACACTCACGACCGGATTAGCGAGTAAACCACGACGCTGAATTTCCGCACTAACCTCGAAACACCTTCAATTTTGATCACAATCGAAGGAATGTCCAGGTTTAACGGATTCGGAAGTAGTATCAAATGTTATTCCATCAAAACCTGCAGGTAGTTTTGTGAAACCATGAGATTGATGTCAAATTTAACCTTACTTATTTCCTTCAACCTACACTCACGACCGGATTAGCGAGTAAACCACGACGCTGAATTTCCGCACTAACCTCGAAACACCTTCAATTTTGATCACAATCGAAGGAATGTCCAGGTTTAACGGATTCGGAAGTAGTATCAAATGTTATTCCATCAAAACCTGCAGGTAGTTTTGTGAAACCATGAGATTGATGTCAAATTTAACTTTACTTATTTCCTTCAACCTACACTCACGACCGGATTAGCGAGTAAACCACGACGCTGAATTTCCGCACTAACCTCGAAACACCTTCAATTTTGATCACAATCGAAGGAATGTCCAGGTTTAACGGATTCGGAAGTAGTATCAAATGTTATTCCATCAAAACCTGCAGGTAGTTTTGTGAAACCATGAGATTGATGTCAATATTAACCTTACTTACTTCCTTCAACCTACACTCACGACCGGATTAGCGAGTAAACCACGACGCTGAATTTCCGCACTAACCTCGAAACACCTTCAATTTTGATCACAATCGAAGGAATGTCCAGGTTTAACGGATTCGGAAGTAGTATCAAATGTTATTCCATCAAAACCTGCAGGTAGTTTTGTGAAACCATGAGATTGATGTCAAATTTAACCTTACTTATTTCCTTCAACCTACACTCACGACCGGATTAGCGAGTAAACCACGACGCTGAATTTCCGCACTAACCTCGAAACACCTTCAATTTTGATCACAATCGAAGGAATGTCCAGGTTTAACGGATTCGGAAGTAGTATCAAATGTTATTCCATCAAAACCTGCAGGTAGTTTTGTGAAACCATGAGATTGATGTCAAATTTAACCTTACTTATTTCCTTCAACCTACACTCACGACCGGATTAGCGAGTAAACCACGACGCTGAATTTCCGCACTAACCTCGAAACACCTTCAATTTTGATCACAATCGAAGGAATGTCCAGGTTTAACGGATTCGGAAGTAGTATCAAATGTTATTCCATCAAAACCTGCAGGTAGTTTTGTGAAACCATGAGATTGATGTCAAATTTAACCTTACTTATTTCCTTCAACCTACACTCACGACCGGATTAGCGAGTAAACCACGACGCTGAATTTCCGCACTAACCTCGAAACACCTTCAATTTTGATCACAATCGAAGGAATGTCCAGGTTTAACGGATTCGGAAGTAGTATCAAATGTTATTCCATCAAAACCTGCAGGTAGTTTTGTGAAACCATGAGATTGATGTCAATATTAACCTTACTTATTTCCTTCAACCTACACTCACGACCGGATTAGCGAGTAAACCACGACGCTGAATTTCCGCACTAACCTCGAAACACCTTCAATTTTGATCACAATCGAAGGAATGTCCAGGTTTAACGGATTCGGAAGTAGTATCAAATGTTATTCCATCAAAACCTGCAGGTAGTTTTGTGAAACCATGAGATTGATGTCAAATTTAACCTTACTTATTTCCTTCAACCTACACTCACGACCGGATTAGCGAGTAAACCACGACGCTGAATTTCCGCACTAACCTCGAAACACCTTCAATTTTGATCACAATCGAAGGAATGTCCAGGTTTAACGGATTCGGAAGTAGTATCAAATGTTATTCCATCAAAACCTGCAGGTAGTTTTGTGAAACCATGAGATTGATGTCAAATTTAACTTACTTATTTCCTTCAACCTACACTCACGACCGGATTAGCGAGTAAACCACGACGCTGAATTTCCGCACTAACCTCGAAACACCTTCAATTTTGATCACAATCGAAGGAATGTCCAGGTTTAACGGATTCGGAAGTAGTATCAAATGTTATTCCATCAAAACCTGCAGGTAGTTTTGTGAAACCATGAGATTGATGTCAAATTTAACTTACTTATTTCCTTCAACCTACACTCACGACCGGATTAGCGAGTAAACCACGACGCTGAATTTCCGCACTAACCTCGAAACACCTTCAATTTTGATCACAATCGAAGGAATGTCCAGGTTTAACGGATTCGGAAGTAGTATCAAATGTTATTCCATCAAAACCTGCAGGTAGTTTTGTGAAACCATGAGATTGATGTCAATTTAACTTACTTATTTCCTTCAACCTACACTCACGACCGGATTAGCGAGTAAACCACGACGCTGAATTTCCGCACTAACCTCGAAACACCTTCAATTTTGATCACAATCGAAGGAATGTCCAGGTTTAACGGATTCGGAAGTAGTATCAAATGTTATTCCATCAAAACCTGCAGGTAGTTTTGTGAAACCATGAGATTGATGTCAAATTTAACTTTACTTATTTCCTTCAACCTACACTCACGACCGGATTAGCGAGTAAACCACGACGCTGAATTTCCGCACTAACCTCGAAACACCTTCAATTTTGATCACAATCGAAGGAATGTCCAGGTTTAACGGATTCGGAAGTAGTATCAAATGTTATTCCATCAAAACCTGCAGGTAGTTTTGTGAAACCATGAGATTGATGTCAAATTTAACCTTACTTATTTCCTTCAACCTACACTCACGACCGGATTAGCGAGTAAACCACGACGCTGAATTTCCGCACTAACCTCGAAACACCTTCAATTTTGATCACAATCGAAGGAATGTCCAGGTTTAACGGATTCGGAAGTAGTATCAAATGTTATTCCATCAAAACCTGCAGGTAGTTTTGTGAAACCATGAGATTGATGTCAAATTTAACCTTACTTATTTCCTTCAACCTACACTCACGACCGGATTAGCGAGTAAACCACGACGCTGAATTTCCGCACTAACCTCGAAACACCTTCAATTTTGATCACAATCGAAGGAATGTCCAGGTTTAACGGATTCGGAAGTAGTATCAAATGTTATTCCATCAAAACCTGCAGGTAGTTTTGTGAAACCATGAGATTGATGTCAAATTTAACCTTACTTATTTCCTTCAACCTACACTCACGACCGGATTAGCGAGTAAACCACGACGCTGAATTTCCGCACTAACCTCGAAACACCTTCAATTTTGATCACAATCGAAGGAATGTCCAGGTTTAACGGATTCGGAAGTAGTATCAAATGTTATTCCATCAAAACCTGCAGGTAGTTTTGTGAAACCATGAGATTGATGTCAAATTTAACTTTACTTATTTCCTTCAACCTACACTCACGACCGGATTAGCGAGTAAACCACGACGCTGAATTTCCGCACTAACCTCGAAACACCTTCAATTTTGATCACAATCGAAGGAATGTCCAGGTTTAACGGATTCGGAAGTAGTATCAAATGTTATTCCATCAAAACCTGCAGGTAGTTTTGTGAAACCATGAGATTGATGTCAAATTTAACCTTACTTATTTCCTTCAACCTACACTCACGACCGGATTAGCGAGTAAACCACGACGCTGAATTTCCGCACTAACCTCGAAACACCTTCAATTTTGATCACAATCGAAGGAATGTCCAGGTTTAACGGATTCGGAAGTAGTATCAAATGTTATTCCATCAAAACCTGCAGGTAGTTTTGTGAAACCATGAGATTGATGTCAAATTTAACCTTACTTATTTCCTTCAACCTACACTCACGACCGGATTAGCGAGTAAACCACGACGCTGAATTTCCGCACTAACCTCGAAACACCTTCAATTTTGATCACAATCGAAGGAATGTCCAGGTTTAACGGATTCGGAAGTAGTATCAAATGTTATTCCATCAAAACCTGCAGGTAGTTTTGTGAAACCATGAGATTGATGTCAAATTTAACCTTACTTATTTCCTTCAACCTACACTCACGACCGGATTAGCGAGTAAACCACGACGCTGAATTTCCGCACTAACCTCGAAACACCTTCAATTTTGATCACAATCGAAGGAATGTCCAGGTTTAACGGATTCGGAAGTAGTATCAAATGTTATTCCATCAAAACCTGCAGGTAGTTTTGTGAAACCATGAGATTGATGTCAAATTTAACTTACTTATTTCCTTCAACCTACACTCACGACCGGATTAGCGAGTAAACCACGACGCTGAATTTCCGCACTAACCTCGAAACACCTTCAATTTTGATCACAATCGAAGGAATGTCCAGGTTTAACGGATTCGGAAGTAGTATCAAATGTTATTCCATCAAAACCTGCAGGTAGTTTTGTGAAACCATGAGATTGATGTCAAATTTAACCTTACTTATTTCCTTCAACCTACACTCACGACCGGATTAGCGAGTAAACCACGACGCTGAATTTCCGCACTAACCTCGAAACACCTTCAATTTTGATCACAATCGAAGGAATGTCCAGGTTTAACGGATTCGGAAGTAGTATCAAATGTTATTCCATCAAAACCTGCAGGTAGTTTTGTGAAACCATGAGATTGATGTCAAATTTAACCTTACTTATTTCCTTCAACCTACACTCACGACCGGATTAGCGAGTAAACCACGACGCTGAATTTCCGCACTAACCTCGAAACACCTTCAATTTTGATCACAATCGAAGGAATGTCCAGGTTTAACGGATTCGGAAGTAGTATCAAATGTTATTCCATCAAAACCTGCAGGTAGTTTTGTGAAACCATGAGATTGATGTCAATATTAACCTTACTTATTTCCTTCAACCTACACTCACGACCGGATTAGCGAGTAAACCACGACGCTGAATTTCCGCACTAACCTCGAAACACCTTCAATTTTGATCACAATCGAAGGAATGTCCAGGTTTAACGGATTCGGAAGTAGTATCAAATGTTATTCCATCAAAACCTGCAGGTAGTTTTGTGAAACCATGAGATTGATGTCAAATTTAACCTTACTTATTTCCTTCAACCTACACTCACGACCGGATTAGCGAGTAAACCACGACGCTGAATTTCCGCACTAACCTCGAAACACCTTCAATTTTGATCACAATCGAAGGAATGTCCAGGTTTAACGGATTCGGAAGTAGTATCAAATGTTATTCCATCAAAACCTGCAGGTAGTTTTGTGAAACCATGAGATTGATGTCAATATTAACCTTACTTACTTCCTTCAACCTACACTCACGACCGGATTAGCGAGTAAACCACGACGCTGAATTTCCGCACTAACCTCGAAACACCTTCAATTTTGATCACAATCGAAGGAATGTCCAGGTTTAACGGATTCGGAAGTAGTATCAAATGTTATTCCATCAAAACCTGCAGGTAGTTTTGTGAAACCATGAGATTGATGTCAAATTTAACTTACTTATTTCCTTCAACCTACACTCACGACCGGATTAGCGAGTAAACCACGACGCTGAATTTCCGCACTAACCTCGAAACACCTTCAATTTTGATCACAATCGAAGGAATGTCCAGGTTTAACGGATTCGGAAGTAGTATCAAATGTTATTCCATCAAAACCTGCAGGTAGTTTTGTGAAACCATGAGATTGATGTCAAATTTAACCTTACTTATTTCCTTCAACCTACACTCACGACCGGATTAGCGAGTAAACCACGACGCTGAATTTCCGCACTAACCTCGAAACACCTTCAATTTTGATCACAATCGAAGGAATGTCCAGGTTTAACGGATTCGGAAGTAGTATCAAATGTTATTCCATCAAAACCTGCAGGTAGTTTTGTGAAACCATGAGATTGATGTCAATTTAACCTTACTTATTTCCTTCAACCTACACTCACGACCGGATTAGCGAGTAAACCACGACGCTGATTTCCGCACTAACCTCGAAACACCTTCAATTTTGATCACAATCGAAGGAATGTCCAGGTTTAACGGATTCGGAAGTAGTATCAAATGTTATTCCATCAAAACCTGCAGGTAGTTTTGTGAAACCATGAGATTGATGTCAAATTTAACCTTACTTATTTCCTTCAACCTACACTCACGACCGGATTAGCGAGTAAACCACGACGCTGATTTCCGCACTAACCTCGAAACACCTTCAATTTTGATCACAATCGAAGGAATGTCCAGGTTTAACGGATTCGGAAGTAGTATCAAATGTTATTCCATCAAAACCTGCAGGTAGTTTTGTGAAACCATGAGATTGATGTCAAATTTAACCTTACTTATTTCCTTCAACCTACACTCACGACCGGATTAGCGAGTAAACCACGACGCTGAATTTCCGCACTAACCTCGAAACACCTTCAATTTTGATCACAATCGAAGGAATGTCCAGGTTTAACGGATTCGGAAGTAGTATCAAATGTTATTCCATCAAAACCTGCAGGTAGTTTTGTGAAACCATGAGATTGATGTCAAATTTAACCTTACTTATTTCCTTCAACCTACACTCACGACCGGATTAGCGAGTAAACCACGACGCTGAATTTCCGCACTAACCTCGAAACACCTTCAATTTTGATCACAATCGAAGGAATGTCCAGGTTTAACGGATTCGGAAGTAGTATCAAATGTTATTCCATCAAAACCTGCAGGTAGTTTTGTGAAACCATGAGATTGATGTCAAATTTAACCTTACTTATTTCCTTCAACCTACACTCACGACCGGATTAGCGAGTAAACCACGACGCTGAATTTCCGCACTAACCTCGAAACACCTTCAATTTTGATCACAATCGAAGGAATGTCCAGGTTTAACGGATTCGGAAGTAGTATCAAATGTTATTCCATCAAAACCTGCAGGTAGTTTTGTGAAACCATGAGATTGATGTCAAATTTAACCTTACTTATTTCCTTCAACCTACACTCACGACCGGATTAGCGAGTAAACCACGACGCTGATTTCCGCACTAACCTCGAAACACCTTCAATTTTGATCACAATCGAAGGAATGTCCAGGTTTAACGGATTCGGAAGTAGTATCAAATGTTATTCCATCAAAACCTGCAGGTAGTTTTGTGAAACCATGAGATTGATGTCAAATTTAACCTTACTTATTTCCTTCAACCTACACTCACGACCGGATTAGCGAGTAAACCACGACGCTGAATTTCCGCACTAACCTCGAAACACCTTCAATTTTGATCACAATCGAAGGAATGTCCAGGTTTAACGGATTCGGAAGTAGTATCAAATGTTATTCCATCAAAACCTGCAGGTAGTTTTGTGAAACCATGAGATTGATGTCAAATTTAACCTTACTTATTTCCTTCAACCTACACTCACGACCGGATTAGCGAGTAAACCACGACGCTGAATTTCCGCACTAACCTCGAAACACCTTCAATTTTGATCACAATCGAAGGAATGTCCAGGTTTAACGGATTCGGAAGTAGTATCAAATGTTATTCCATCAAAACCTGCAGGTAGTTTTGTGAAACCATGAGATTGATGTCAAATTTAACCTTACTTATTTCCTTCAACCTACACTCACGACCGGATTAGTGGGTAAACCACGACGCTGAATTTCCGCACTAACCTCGAAACACCTTCAATTTTGATCACAATCGAAGGAATGTCCAGGTTTAACGGATTCGGAAGTAGTATCAAATGTTATTCCATCAAAACCTGCAGGTAGTTTTGTGAAACCATGAGATTGATGTCAAATTTAACCTTACTTATTTCCTTCAACCTACACTCACGACCGGATTAGCGAGTAAACCACGACGCTGAATTTCCGCACTAACCTCGAAACACCTTCAATTTTGATCACAATCGAAGGAATGTCCAGGTTTAACGGATTCGGAAGTAGTATCAAATGTTATTCCATCAAAACCTGCAGGTAGTTTTGTGAAACCATGAGATTGATGTCAAATTTAACCTTACTTATTTCCTTCAACCTACACTCACGACCGGATTAGCGAGTAAACCACGACGCTGAATTTCCGCACTAACCTCGAAACACCTTCAATTTTGATCACAATCGAAGGAATGACCAGGTTTAACGGATTCGGAAGTAGTATCAAATGTTATTCCATCAAAACCTGCAGGTAGTTTTGTGAAACCATGAGATTGATGTCAAATTTAACCTTACTTATTTCCTTCAACCTACACTCACGACCGGATTAGCGAGTAAACCACGACGCTGAATTTCCGCACTAACCTCGAAACACCTTCAATTTTGATCACAATCGAAGGAATGTCCAGGTTTAACGGATTCGGAAGTAGTATCAAATGTTATTCCATCAAAACCTGCAGGTAGTTTTGTGAAACCATGAGATTGATGTCAATATTAACCTTACTTATTTCCTTCAACCTACACTCACGACCGGATTAGCGAGTAAACCACGACGCTGAATTTCCGCACTAACCTCGAAACACCTTCAATTTTGATCACAATCGAAGGAATGTCCAGGTTTAACGGATTCGGAAGTAGTATCAAATGTTATTCCATCAAAACCTGCAGGTAGTTTTGTGAAACCATGAGATTGATGTCAATATTAACCTTACTTATTTCCTTCAACCTACACTCACGACCGGATTAGCGAGTAAACCACGACGCTGAATTTCCGCACTAACCTCGAAACACCTTCAATTTTGATCACAATCGAAGGAATGTCCAGGTTTAACGGATTCGGAAGTAGTATCAAATGTTATTCCATCAAAACCTGCAGGTAGTTTTGTGAAACCATGAGATTGATGTCAAATTTAACCTTACTTATTTCCTTCAACCTACACTCACGACCGGATTAGCGAGTAAACCACGACGCTGATTTCCGCACTAACCTCGAAACACCTTCAATTTTGATCACAATCGAAGGAATGTCCAGGTTTAACGGATTCGGAAGTAGTATCAAATGTTATTCCATCAAAACCTGCAGGTAGTTTTGTGAAACCATGAGATTGATGTCAAATTTAACCTTACTTATTTCCTTCAACCTACACTCACGACCGGATTAGTGGGTAAACCACGACGCTGAATTTCCGCACTAACCTCGAAACACCTTCAATTTTGATCACAATCGAAGGAATGTCCAGGTTTAACGGATTCGGAAGTAGTATCAAATGTTATTCCATCAAAACCTGCAGGTAGTTTTGTGAAACCATGAGATTGATGTCAAATTTAACCTTACTTATTTCCTTCAACCTACACTCACGACCGGATTAGCGGGTAAACCACGACGCTGATTTCCGCACTAACCTCGAAACACCTTCAATTTTGATCACAATCGAAGGAATGTCCAGGTTTAACGGATTCGGAAGTAGTATCAAATGTTATTCCATCAAAACCTGCAGGTAGTTTTGTGAAACCATGAGATTGATGTCAATTTAACCTTACTTATTTCCTTCAACCACACTCACGACCGGATTAGCGAGTAAACCACGACGCTGAATTTCCGCACTAACCTCGAAACACCTTCAATTTTGATCACAATCGAAGGAATGTCCAGGTTTAACGGATTCGGAAGTAGTATCAAATGTTATTCCATCAAAACCTGCAGGTAGTTTTGTGAAACCATGAGATTGATGTCAATATTAACCTTACTTATTTCCTTCAACCCACACTCACGACCGGATTAGCGAGTAAACCACGACGCTGATTTTCCGCACTAACCTCGAAACACCTTCAATTTTGATCACAATCGAAGGAATGTCCAGGTTTAACGGATTCGGAAGTAGTATCAAATGTTATTCCATCAAAACCTGCAGGTAGTTTTGTGAAACCATGAGATTGATGTCAAATTTAACCTTACTTATTTCCTTCAACCTACACTCACGACCGGATTAGCGAGTAAACCACGACGCTGAATTTCCGCACTAACCTCGAAACACCTTCAATTTTGATCACAATCGAAGGAATGTCCAGGTTTAACGGATTCGGAAGTAGTATCAAATGTTATTCCATCAAAACCTGCAGGTAGTTTTGTGAAACCATGAGATTGATGTCAAATTTAACCTTACTTATTTCCTTCAACCTACACTCACGACCGGATTAGTGAGTAAACCACGACGCTGCATTTCCGCACTAACCTCGAAACACCTTCAATTTTGATCACAATCGAAGGAATGACCAGGTTTAACGGATTCGGAAGTAGTATCAAATGTTATTCCATCAAAACCTGCAGGTAGTTTTGTGAAAGCATGAGATTGATGTCAATATTAACCTTACTTATTTCCTTCAACCCACACTCACGACCGGATTAGCGAGTAAACCACGACGCTGATTTCCGCACTAACCTCGAAACACCTTCAATTTTGATCACAATCGAAGGAATGTCCAGGTTTAACGGATTCGGAAGTAGTATCAAATGTTATTCCATCAAAACCTGCAGGTAGTTTTGTGAAACCATGAGATTGATGTCAAATTTAACCTTACTTATTTCCTTCAACCTACACTCACGACCGGATTAGGGGTAAACCACGACGCTGATTTCCGCACTAACCTCGAAACACCTTCAATTTTGATCACAATCGAAGGAATGACCAGGTTTAACGGATTCGGAAGTAGTATCAAATGTTATTCCATCAAAACCTGCAGGTAGTTTTGTGAAACCATGAGATTGATGTCAATTTAACCTTACTTATTTCCTTCAACCACACTCACGACCGGATTAGCGAGTAAACCACGACGCTGATTTCCGCACTAACCTCGAAACACCTTCAATTTTGATCACAATCGAAGGAATGTCCAGGTTTAACGGATTCGGAAGTAGTATCAAATGTTATTCCATCAAAACCTGCAGGTAGTTTTGTGAAACCATGAGATTGATGTCAAATTTAACCTTACTTATTCCTTCAACCTACACTCACGACCGGATTAGCGAGTAAACCACGACGCTGATTTCCGCACTAACCTCGAAACACCTTCAATTTTGATCACAATCGAAGGAATGTCCAGGTTTAACGGATTCGGAAGTAGTATCAAATGTTATTCCATCAAAACCTGCAGGTAGTTTTGTGAAACCATGAGATTGATGTCAAATTTAACCTTACTTATTTCCTTCAACCTACACTCACGACCGGATTAGCGAGTAAACCACGACGCTGATTTCCGCACTAACCTCGAAACACCTTCAATTTTGATCACAATCGAAGGAATGTCCAGGTTTAACGGATTCGGAAGTAGTATCAAATGTTATTCCATCAAAACCTGCAGGTAGTTTTGTGAAACCATGAGATTGATGTCAAATTTAACCTTACTTATTTCCTTCAACCTACACTCACGACCGGATTAGCGAGTAAACCACGACGCTGATTTCCGCACTAACCTCGAAACACCTTCAATTTTGATCACAATCGAAGGAATGACCAGGTTTAACGGATTCGGAAGTAGTATCAAATGTTATTCCATCAAAACCTGCAGGTAGTTTTGTGAAACCATGAGATTGATGTCAAATTTAACCTTACTTATTTCCTTCAACCTACACTCACGACCGGATTAGCGAGTAAACCACGACGCTGAATTTCCGCACTAACCTCGAAACACCTTCAATTTTGATCACAATCGAAGGAATGTCCAGGTTTAACGGATTCGGAAGTAGTATCAAATGTTATTCCATCAAAACCTGCAGGTAGTTTTGTGAAACCATGAGATTGATGTCAAATTTAACCTTACTTATTTCCTTCAACCTACACTCACGACCGGATTAGCGAGTAAACCACGACGCTGAATTTCCGCACTAACCTCGAAACACCTTCAATTTTGATCACAATCGAAGGAATGTCCAGGTTTAACGGATTCGGAAGTAGTATCAAATGTTATTCCATCAAAACCTGCAGGTAGTTTTGTGAAACCATGAGATTGATGTCAAATTTAACCTTACTTATTTCCTTCAACCTACACTCACGACCGGATTAGCGAGTAAACCACGACGCTGAATTTCCGCACTAACCTCGAAACACCTTCAATTTTGATCACAATCGAAGGAATGTCCAGGTTTAACGGATTCGGAAGTAGTATCAAATGTTATTCCATCAAAACCTGCAGGTAGTTTTGTGAAACCATGAGATTGATGTCAAATTTAACCTTACTTATTTCCTTCAACCACACTCACGACCGGATTAGCGAGTAAACCACGACGCTGATTTCCGCACTAACCTCGAAACACCTTCAATTTTGATCACAATCGAAGGAATGTCCAGGTTTAACGGATTCGGAAGTAGTATCAAATGTTATTCCATCAAAACCTGCAGGTAGTTTTGTGAAACCATGAGATTGATGTCAAATTTAACCTTACTTATTTCCTTCAACCTACACTCACGACCGGATTAGCGAGTAAACCACGACGCTGAATTTCCGCACTAACCTCGAAACACCTTCAATTTTGATCACAATCGAAGGAATGTCCAGGTTTAACGGATTCGGAAGTAGTATCAAATGTTATTCCATCAAAACCTGCAGGTAGTTTTGTGAAACCATGAGATTGATGTCAAATTTAACCTTACTTATTTCCTTCAACCTACACTCACGACCGGATTAGTGGGTAAACCACGACGCTGAATTTCCGCACTAACCTCGAAACACCTTCAATTTTGATCACAATCGAAGGAATGTCCAGGTTTAACGGATTCGGAAGTAGTATCAAATGTTATTCCATCAAAACCTGCAGGTAGTTTTGTGAAACCATGAGATTGATGTCAAATTTAACCTTACTTATTTCCTTCAACCTACACTCACGACCGGATTAGCGAGTAAACCACGACGCTGAATTTCCGCACTAACCTCGAAACACCTTCAATTTTGATCACAATCGAAGGAATGTCCAGGTTTAACGGATTCGGAAGTAGTATCAAATGTTATTCCATCAAAACCTGCAGGTAGTTTTGTGAAACCATGAGATTGATGTCAAATTTAACCTTACTTATTTCCTTCAACCTACACTCACGACCGGATTAGCGAGTAAACCACGACGCTGAATTTCCGCACTAACCTCGAAACACCTTCAATTTTGATCACAATCGAAGGAATGTCCAGGTTTAACGGATTCGGAAGTAGTATCAAATGTTATTCCATCAAAACCTGCAGGTAGTTTTGTGAAACCATGAGATTGATGTCAATATTAACCTTACTTATTTCCTTCAACCTACACTCACGACCGGATTAGCGAGTAAACCACGACGCTGATTTCCGCACTAACCTCGAAACACCTTCAATTTTGATCACAATCGAAGGAATGTCCAGGTTTAACGGATTCGGAAGTAGTATCAAATGTTATTCCATCAAAACCTGCAGGTAGTTTTGTGAAACCATGAGATTGATGTCAAATTTAACTTACTTATTCCTTCAACCTACACTCACGACCGGATTAGCGAGTAAACCACGACGCTGAATTTCCGCACTAACCTCGAAACACCTTCAATTTTGATCACAATCGAAGGAATGTCCAGGTTTAACGGATTCGGAAGTAGTATCAAATGTTATTCCATCAAAACCTGCAGGTAGTTTTGTGAAACCATGAGATTGATGTCAATTTAACCTTACTTATTTCCTTCAACCTACACTCACGACCGGATTAGCGAGTAAACCACGACGCTGAATTTCCGCACTAACCTCGAAACACCTTCAATTTTGATCACAATCGAAGGAATGTCCAGGTTTAACGGATTCGGAAGTAGTATCAAATGTTATTCCATCAAAACCTGCAGGTAGTTTTGTGAAACCATGAGATTGATGTCAAATTTAACTTACTTATTTCCTTCAACCACACTCACGACCGGATTAGCGAGTAAACCACGACGCTGAATTTCCGCACTAACCTCGAAACACCTTCAATTTTGATCACAATCGAAGGAATTCCAGGTTTAACGGATTCGGAAGTAGTATCAAATGTTATTCCATCAAAACCTGCAGGTAGTTTTGTGAACCATGAGATTGATGTCAAATTAACCTTACTTATTTCCTTCAACCACACTCACGACCGGATTAGCGAGTAAACCACGACGCTGATTTCCGCACTAACCTCGAAACACCTTCAATTTTGATCACAATCGAAGGAATGTCCAGGTTTAACGGATTCGGAAGTAGTATCAAATGTTATTCCATCAAAACCTGCAGGTAGTTTTGTGAAACCATGAGATTGATGTCAAATTTAACCTTACTTATTTCTTCAACCTACACTCACGACCGGATTAGCGAGTAAACCACGACGCTGAATTTCCGCACTAACCTCGAAACACCTTCAATTTGATCACAATCGAAGGAATGTCCAGGTTTAACGGATTCGGAAGTAGTATCAAATGTTATTCCATCAAAACCTGCAGGTAGTTTGTGAAACCATGAGATTGATGTCAAATTTAACCTTACTTATTTCCTTCAACCTACACTCACGACCGGATTAGCGAGTAAACCACGACGCTGATTTCCGCACTAACCTCGAAACACCTTCAATTTTGATCACAATCGAAGGAATGTCCAGGTTTAACGGATTCGGAAGTAGTATCAAATGTTATTCCATCAAAACCTGCAGGTAGTTTTGTGAAACCATGAGATTGATGTCAAATTTAACTTTACTTATTTCCTTCAACCTACACTCACACCGGATTAGCGGTAAACCACGACGCTGAATTTCCGCACTAACCTCGAAACACCTTCAATTTTGATCACATCGAAGGAATGACCAGGTTTAACGGATTCGAAGTAGTATCAAATGTTATTCCATCAAAACCTGCAGGAGTTTGTGAAACCATGAGATTGATGTCAATTTAACTTACTTATTTCCTTCAACCACACTCACGACCGGATTAGGCGAGTAAACCACGACGCTGAATTTCCGCACTAACCTCGAAACACCTTCAATTTTGATCACAATCGAAGGAATGTCCAGGTTTAACGGATTCGGAAGTAGTATCAAATGTTATTCCATCAAAACCTGCAGGTAGTTTGTGAAACCATGAGATTGATGTCAAATTTAACTTACTTATTTCCTTCAACCTACACTCACGACCGGATTAGCGAGTAAACCACGACGCTGAATTTCCCGCCTAACCTCGAAACACCTTCAATTTTTGATCACAATCGAAGGAATGACCAGGTTTAACGGATTCGGAAAGTAGTATCAAATGTTATTCCATCAAAACCTGCAGGTAGTTTTGTGAAACCATGAGATTGATGTCAATATTAACCTTACTTATTTCCTTCAACCCACACTCACGACGGATTAGCGAGTAAACCACGAACGCTGAATTTCCGCACTAACCTCGAAACACCTTCAATTTTGATCACAATCGAAGGAATGTCCAGGTTTAACGGATTCGGAAGTAGTATCAAATGTTATTCCATCAAAACCTGCAGGTAGTTTTGTGAAACCATGAGATTGATGTCAAATTTAACCTTACTTATTTCCTTCAACCTACACTCACGACCGGATTAGCGAGTAAACCACGACGCTGAATTTCCGCACTAACCTCGAAACACCTTCAATTTTGATCACAATCGAAGGAATGTCCAGGTTTAACGGATTCGGAAGTAGTATCAAATGTTATTCCATCAAAACCTGCAGGTAGTTTTGTGAAACCATGAGATTGATGTCAAATTTAACCTTACTTATTTCCTTCAACCTACACTCACGACCGGATTAGTGGGTAAACCACGACGCTGAATTTCCGCACTAACCTCGAAACACCTTCAATTTTGATCACAATCGAAGGAATGTCCAGGTTTAACGGATTCGGAAGTAGTATCAAATGTTATTCCATCAAAACCTGCAGGTAGTTTTGTGAAACCATGAGATTGATGTCAAATTTAACCTTACTTATTTCCTTCAACCTACACTCACGACCGGATTAGCGAGTAAACCACGACGCTGAATTTCCGCACTAACCTCGAAACACCTTCAATTTTGATCACAATCGAAGGAATGTCCAGGTTTAACGGATTCGGAAGTAGTATCAAATGTTATTCCATCAAAACCTGCAGGTAGTTTTGTGAAACCATGAGATTGATGTCAAATTTAACCTTACTTATTTCCTTCAACCTACACTCACGACCGGATTAGCGAGTAAACCACGACGCTGAATTTCCGCACTAACCTCGAAACACCTTCAATTTTGATCACAATCGAAGGAATGACCAGGTTTAACGGATTCGGAAGTAGTATCAAATGTTATTCCATCAAAACCTGCAGGTAGTTTTGTGAAACCATGAGATTGATGTCAAATTTAACCTTACTTATTTCCTTCAACCTACACTCACGACCGGATTAGCGAGTAAACCACGACGCTGAATTTCCGCACTAACCTCGAAACACCTTCAATTTGATCACAATCGAAGGAATGTCCAGGTTTAACGGATTCGGAAGTAGTATCAAATGTTATTCCATCAAAACCTGCAGGTAGTTTTGTGAAACCATGAGATTGATGTCAAATTTAACTTTACTTTTTCCTTCAACCTACACTCACGACCGGATTAGCGAGTAAACCACGACGCTGAATTTCCGCACTAACCTCGAAACACCTTCAATTTTGATCACAATCGAAGGAATGTCCAGGTTTAACGGATTCGGAAGTAGTATCAAATGTTATTCCATCAAAACCTGCAGGTAGTTTTGTGAAACCATGAGATTGATGTCAATTTAACCTTACTTATTTCCTTCAACCTACACTCACGACCGGATTAGCGAGTAAACCACGACGCTGAATTTCCGCACTAACCTCGAAACACCTTCAATTTTTATCACAATCGTAGGATAGTCCAGGTTTAACGGATTCGGAAGTAGTATCAAATGTTATTCCATCAAAACCTGCAGGTAGTTTTGTGAAACCATGAGATTGATGTCAAATTTAACCTTACTTATTTCCTTCAACCTACACTCACGACCGGATTAGCGAGTAAACCACGACGCTGAATTTCCGCACTAACCTCGAAACACCTTCAATTTTGATCACAATCGAAGGAATGTCCAGGTTTAACGGATTCGGAAGTAGTATCAAATGTTATTCCATCAAAACCTGCAGGTAGTTTTGTGAAACCATGAGATTGATGTCAAATTTAACCTTACTTATTTCCTTCAACCCACACTCACGACCGGATTAGCGAGTAAACCACGACGCTCCATTTCCGCACTAACCTCGAAACACCTTCAATTTTGATCACAATCGAAGGAATGACCAGGTTTAACGGATTCGGAAGTAGTATCAAATGTTATTCCGTCAAAACCTGCAGGTAGTTTTGTGAAACCATGAGATTGATGTCCAATTAACCTTACTTATTTCCTTCAACCCCACACTCACGACCGGAATTAGCGAGGTAAACCACGACGCTCCATTTCCGCACTAACCTCGAAACACCTTCAATTTTGATCACAATCGAAGGAATGACCCAGGTTTAACGGATTCGGAAGTAGTATCAAATGTATTCCGTCAAAACCTGCAGGTAGTTTTGTGAAACCATGAGATGATGTCCAATTTAACCTTACTTATTTCCTTCAACCCACCACTCACGACCGGATTAGCGAGTAAACCACGACGCTGATTTTCCGCACTAACCTCGAAACACCTTCAATTTTGATCACAATCGAAGGAATGTCCAGGTTTAAACGGATTAGGAAGTAGTATCAAATGTTATTCCATCAAAACCTGCAGGTAGTTTGTGAAACCATGAGATGATGTCAAATTTAACCTTACTTATTTCCTTCAACCCACACTCACGACCGGATTAGCGAGTAAACCACGACGCTGATTTTCCGCACTAACCTCGAAACACCTTCAATTTTGATCACAATCGAAGGAATGACCAGGTTTAACGGATTCGGAAGTAGTATCAAATGTTATTCCATCAAAACCTGCAGTAGTTTGTGAAAGCATGAGATTGATGTCAATATTAACCTTACTTATTCCTTCAACCACACTCCACGACCGGATTAGCGAGTAAACCACGACGCTGAATTTCCGCACTAACCTCGAAACACCTTCAATTTTGATCACAATCGAAGGAATGTCCAGGTTTAACGGATTCGGAAGTAGTATCAAATGTTATTCCATCAAAACCCGCAGGTAGTTTTGTGAAACCATGAGATTGATGTCAAATTTAATTTTACTTACTTCCTTCAACCTACACTCACGACCGGATTAGCGAGTAAACCACGACGCTCCATTTCCGCACTAACCTTGAAACACCTTCAATTTTGATCACAATCGAAGGAATGACCAGGTTTAACGGATTCGGAAGTAGTATCAAATGTTATTCCGTCAAAACCTGCAGGTAGTTTTGTGAAACCATGAGATTGATGTCCAATTTAACCTTACTTATTTCCTTCAACCCACACTCACGACCGGATTAGCGAGTAAACCACGATGCTGAATTCCCACACTAACCTCGAAACACCTTCAATTTTGATCACAATCGAAGGAATGTCCAGGTTTAACGGATTCGGAAGTAGTATCAAATGTTATTCCATCAAAACCTGCAGGTAGTTTGTGAAACCATGAGATTGATGTCAAATTAACCTTACTTATTTCCTTCAACCTACACTCACGACCGGATTAGTGGGTAAACCACGACGCTCCATTTCCGCACTAACCTTGAAACACCTTCAATTTTTATCACAATCGAAGGAATGTCCAGGTTTAACGGATTCGGAAGTAGTATCAAATGTTATTCCATCAAAACCTGCAGGTAGTTTTGTGAAACCATGAGATTGATGTCAAATTTAACCTTACTTATTTCCTTCAACCCACACTCACGACCGGATTAGCGAGTAAACCACGACGCTGATTTCCGCACTAACCTCGAAACACCTTCAATTTTGATCACAATCGAAGGAATGTCCAGGTTTAACGGATTAGGAAGTAGTATCAAATGTTATTCCATCAAAACCTGCAGGTAGTTTTGTGAAACCATGAGATTGATGTCAAATTTAACCTTACTTACTTCCTTCAACGTACACTCACGACCGGATTAGTGGGTAAACCACGACGCTGAATTTCCGCACTAACCTCGAAACACCTTCAATTTTGATCACAATCGAAGGAATGACCAGGTTTAACGGATTCGGAAGAAGTATCAAATGTTATTCCATCAAAACCTGCAGGTAGTTTTGTGAAACCTTGAGATTGATGTCAAATTTAACCTTACTTATTTCCTTCAACCTACACTCACGACCGGATTAGTGGGTAAACCACGACGCTGAATTTCCGCACTAACCTCGAAACACCTTCAATTTTTATCACAATCGAAGGAATGTCCAGGTTTAACGGATTCGGAAGTAGTATCAAATGTTATTCCATCAAAACCTGCAGGTAGTTTTGTGAAACCATGAGATTGATGTCAAATTTAACCTTACTTATTTCCTTCAACCCACACTCACGACCGGATTAGCGAGTAAACCACGACGCTGATTTTCCGCACTAACCTCGAAACACCTTCAATTTTGATCACAATCGAAGGAATGTCCAGGTTTAACGGATTAGGAAGTAGTATCAAATGTTATTCCATCAAAACCTGCAGGTAGTTTTGTGAAACCATGAGATTGATGTCAATATTAACCTTACTTACTTCCTTCAACCTACACTCACGACCGGATTAGCGAGTAAACCACGACGCTGAATTTCCGCACTAACCTCGAAACACCTTCAATTTTGATCACAATCGAAGGAATGTCCAGGTTTAACGGATTCGGAAGTACTATCAAATGTTATTCCATCAAAACCTGCAGGCAGTTTTGTGAAACCATGAGATTGATGTCAAATTTAACTTTACTTATTTCCTTCAACCTACACTCACGACCGGATTATCGAGTAAACCACGACGCTGAATTTCCACACTAACCTCGAAACACCTTCAATTTTGATCACAATCGAAGGAATGTCCAGGTTTAACGGATTCGGAAGTAGTATCAAATGTTATTCCATCAAAACCTGCAGGTAGTTTTGTGAAACCATGAGATTGATGTCAAATTTAACCTTACTTATTTCCTTCAACCTACACTCACGACCGGATTAGTGGGTAAACCACGACGCTGAATTTCCGCACTAACCTCGAAACACCTTCAATTTTGATCACAATCGAAGGAATGACCAGGTTTAACGGATTCGGAAGAAGTATCAAATGTTATTCCATCAAAACCTGCAGATAGTTTTGTGAAACCTTGAGATTGATGTCAAATTTAACCTTACTTATTTCCTTCAACCTACACTCACGACCGGATTAGTGGGTAAACCACGACGCTGAATTTCCGCACTAACCTCGAAACACCTTCAATTTTGATCACAATCGAAGGAATGACGAGGTTTAACGGATTCGGAAGTAGTATCAAATGTTATTCCATCAAAACCTGCAGGTAGTTTTGTGAAACCATGAGATTGATGTCAAATTTAACCTTACTTATTTCCTTCAACCTACACTCACGACCGGATTAGTGGGTAAACCACGACGCTGAATTTCCGCACTAACCTCGAAACACCTTCAATTTTCATCACAATCGAAGGAATGACCAGGTTTAACGGATTCGGAAGTAGTATCAAATGTTATTCCATCAAAACCTGCAGGTAGTTTTGTGAAACCATGAGATTGATGTCAAATTTAACCTTACTTATTTCCTTCAACCTACACTCACGACCGGATTAGTAGGTAAACCACGACGCTCCATTTCCGCACTAACCTTGAAACACCTTCAATTTTGATCACAATCGAAGGAATGACCAGGTTTAACGGATTCGGAAGTAGTATCAAATGTTATTCCGTCAAAACCTGCAGGTAGTTTTGTGAAACCATGAGATTGATGTCCAATTTAACCTTACTTATTTCCTTCAACCCACACTCACGACCGGATTAGCGAGTAAACCACGATGCTGAATTCCCACACTAACCTCGAAACACCTTCAATTTTGATCACAATCGAAGGAATGTCCAGGTTTAACGGATTCGGAAGTAGTATCAAATGTTATTCCATCAAAACCTGCAGGTAGTTTTGTGAAACCATGAGATTGATGTCAAATTTAACCTTACTTATTTCCTTCAACCTACACTCACGACCGGATTAGTGGGTAAACCACGACGCTCCATTTCCGCACTAACCTTGAAACACCTTCAATTTTGATCACAATCGAAGGAATGACCAGGTTTAACGGATTCGGAAGTAGTATCAAATGTTATTCCGTCAAAACCTGCAGGTAGTTTTGTGAAACCATGAGATTGATGTCCAATTTAACCTTACTTATTTCCTTCAACCCACACTCACGACCGGATTAGCGAGTAAACCACGATGCTGAATTCCCACACTAACCTCGAAACACCTTCAATTTTGATCACAATCGAAGGAATGTCCAGGTTTAACGGATTCGGAAGTAGTATCAAATGTTATTCCATCAAAACCTGCAGGTAGTTTTGTGAAACCATGAGATTGATGTCAAATTTAACCTTACTTATTTCCTTCAACCCACACTCACGACCGGATTAGCGAGTAAACCACGACGCTGATTTTCCGCACTAACCTCGAAACACCTTCAATTTTGATCACAATCGAAGGAATGTCCAGGTTTAACGGATTCGGAAGTAGTATCAAATGTTATTCCATCAAAACCTGCAGGTAGTTTTGTGAAACCATGAGATTGATGTCCAATTTAACCTTACTTATTTCCTTCAACCCACACTCACGACCGGATTAGCGAGTAAACTACGACGCTGATTTTCCGCACTAACCTCGAAACACCTTCAATTTTTATCACAATCGAAGGAATGTCCAGGTTTAACGGATTCGGAAGTAGTATCAAATGTTATTCCATCAAAACCTGCAGGTAGTTTTGTGAAACCATGAGATTGATGTCAAATTTAACTTTACTTACTTCCTTCAACCTACACTCACGATCGGATTAGCGAGTAAACCACGACGCTGAATTTCCGCGCTAACCTCGAAACACCTTCAATTTTGATCACAATCGAAGGAATGTCCAGGTTTAACGGATTCGGAAGTAGTATCAAATGTTATTCCATCAAAACCTGCAGGTAGTTTTGTGAAACCATGAGATTGATGTCAAATTTAACTTTACTTACTTCCTTCAACCTACACTCACGACCGGATTAGCGAGTAAACCACGACGCTGAATTTCCGCACTAACCTCGAAACACCTTCAATTTTGATCACAATCGAAGGAATGTCCAGGTTTAACGGATTCGGAAGTAGTATCAAATGTTATTCCATCAAAACCTGCAGGTAGTTTTGTGAAACCATGAGATTGATGTCAAATTTAACCTTACTTATTTCCTTCAACCCACACTCACGACCGGATTAGCGAGTAAACCACGACACTGATTTTCCGCACTAACCTCGAAACACCTTCAATTTTGATCACAATCGAAGGAATGTCCAAGTTTAACGGATTAGGAAGTAGTATCAAATGTTATTCCATCAAAACCTGCAGGTAGTTTTGTGAAACCATGAGATTGATGTCAATATTAACCTTACTTACTTCCTTCAACCTACACTCACGACCGGATTAGCGAGTAAACCACGACGCTGAATTTCCGCACTAACCTCGAAACACCTTCAATTTTGATCACAATCGAAGGAATGTCCAGGTTTAACGGATTCGGAAGTACTATCAAATGTTATTCCATCAAAACCTGCAGGCAGTTTTGTGAAACCATGAGATTGATGTCAAATTTAACTTTACTTATTTCCTTCAACCTACACTCACGACCGGATTATCGAGTAAACCACGACGCTGATTTTCCACACTAACCTCGAAACACCTTCAATTTTGATCACAATCGAAGGAATGTCCAGGTTTAACGGATTCGGAAGTAGTATCAAATGTTATTCCATCAAAACCTGCAGGTAGTTTTGTGAAACCATGAGATTGATGTCAAATTTAACCTTACTTATTTCCTTCAACCCACACTCACGACCGGATTAGCGAGTAAACCACGACGCTGATTTTCCGCACTAACCTCGAAACACCTTCAATTTTGATCACAATCGAAGGAATGTCCAGGTTTAACGGATTAGGAAGTAGTATCAAATGTTATTCCATCAAAACCTGCAGGTAGTTTTGTGAAACCATGAGATTGATGTCAATATTAACCTTACTTACTTCCTTCAACCTACACTCACGACCGGATTAGCGAGTAAACCACGACGCTGAATTTCCGCACTAACCTCGAAACACCTTCAATTTTGATCACAATCGAAGGAATGACCAGGTTTAACGGATTCGGAAGTACTATCAAATGTTATTCCATCAAAACCTGCAGGCAGTTTTGTGAAACCATGAGATTGATGTCAAATTTAACTTTACTTATTTCCTTCAACCTACACTCACGACCGGATTAGCGAGTAAACCACGACGCTGAATTTCCACACTAACCTCGAAACACCTTCAATTTTGATCACAATCGAAGGAATGTCCAGGTTTAACGGATTCGGAAGTAGTATCAAATGTTATTCCATCAAAACCTGCAGGTAGTTTTGAGAAACCATGAGATTGATGTCAAATTTAACCTTACTTATTTCCTTCAACCTACACTCACGACCGGATTAGTGGGTAAACCACGACGCTGAATTTCCGCACTAACCTCGAAACACCTTCAATTTTGATCACAATCGAAGGAATGACCAGGTTTAACGGATTCGGAAGAAGTATCAAATGTTATTCCATCAAAACCTGCAGGTAGTTTTGTGAAACCATGAGATTGATGTCAAATTTAACCTTACTTATTTCCTTCAACCTACACTCACGACCGGATTAGTGGGTAAACCACGACGCTGAATTTCCGCACTAACCTCGAAACACCGTCAATTTTGATCACAATCGAAGGAATGACCAGGTTTAACGGATTCGGAAGTAGTATCAAATGTTATTCCATCAAAACCTGCAGGTAGTTTTGTGAAACCATGAGATTGATGTCAAATTTAACCTTACTTATTTCCTTCAACCTACACTCACGACCGGATTAGTGGGTAAACCACGACGCTGAATTTCCGCACTAACCTCGAAACACCTTCAATTTTGATCACAATCGAAGGAATGTCCAGGTTTAACGGATTCGGAAGTAGTATCAAATGTTATTCCATCAAAACCTGCCGGTAGTTTTGTGAAACCATGAGATTGATGTCCAATTTAACCTTACTTATTTCCTTCAACCCACACTCACGACCGGATTAGCGAGTAAACCAAGACGCTGATTTTCCGCACTAACCTCGAAACACCTTCAATTTTTTTCACAATCGAAGGAATGTCCAGGTTTAACGGATTCGGAAGTAGTATCAAATGTTATTCCATCAAAACCTGCAGGTAGTTTTGTGAAACCATGAGATTGATGTCAAATTTAACTTTACTTACTTCCTTCAACCTACACTCACGACCGGATTAGTGGGTAAACCACGACGCTGAATTTCCGCACTAACCTCGAAACACCTTCAATTTTGATCACAATCGAAGGAATGACCAGGTTTAACGGATTCGGAAGTAGTATCAAATGTTATTCCATCAAAACCTGCAGGTAGTTTTGTGAAACCATGAGATTGTTGTCAAATTTAACCTTACTTATTTCCTTCAACCTACACTCACGACCGGATTAGTGGGTAAACCACGACGCTGAATTTCCGCACTAACCTCGAAACACCTTCAATTTTGATCACAATCGAAGGAATGACCAGGTTTAACGGATTCGGAAGTAGTATCAAATGTTATTCCATCAAAACCTGCAGGTAGTTTTGTGAAACCATGAGATTGATGTCAAATTTAACCTTACTTATTTCCTTCAACCTACACTCACGACCGGATTAGTGGGTAAACCACGACGCTCCATTTCCGCACTAACCTCGAAACACCTTCAATTTTGATCACAATCGAAGGAATGACCAGGTTTAACGGAATCGGAAGTAGTATCAAATGTTATTCCGTCAAAACCTGCAGGTAGTTTTGTGAAACCATGAGATTGATGTCCAATTTAACCTTACTTATTTCCTTCAACCCACACTCACGACCGGATTAGCGAGTAAACCACGATGCTGAATTCCCACACTAACCTCGAAACACCTTCAATTTTGATCACAATCGAAGGAATGTCCAGGTTTAACGGATTCGGAAGTAGTATCAAATGTTATTCCATCAAAACCTGCCGGTAGTTTTGTGAAACCATGAGATTGATGTCCAATTTAACCTTACTTATTTCCTTCAACCCACACTCACGACCGGATTAGCGAGTAAACCACGACGCTGATTTTCCGCACTAACCTCGAAACACCTTCAATTTTTATCACAATCGAAGGAATGTCCAGGTTTAACGGATTCGGAAGTAGTATCAAATGTTATTCCATCAAAACCTGCAGGTAGTTTTGTGAAACCATGAGATTGATGTCAAATTTAACTTTACTTACTTCCTTCAACCTACACTCACGACCGGATTAGCGAGTAAACCACGACGCTGAATTTCCGCGCTAACCTCGAAACACCTTCAATTTTGATCACAATCGAAGGAATGTCCAGGTTTAACGGATTCGGAAGTAGTATCAAATGTTATTCCATCAAAACCTGCAGGTAGTTTTGTGAAACCATGAGATTGATGTCAAATTTAACTTTACTTACTTCCTTCAACCTACACTCACGACCGGATTAGCGAGTAAACCACGACGCTGAATTTCCGCACTAACCTCGAAACACCTTCAATTTTGATCACAATCGAAGGAATGTCCAGGTTTAACGGATTCGGAAGTACTATCAAATGTTATTCCATCAAAACCTGCAGGCAGTTTTGTGAAACCATGAGATTGATGTCAAATTTAACTTTACTTATTTCCTTCAACCTACACTCACGACCGGATTATCGAGTAAACCACGACGCTGATTTTCCACACTAACCTCGAAACACCTTCAATTTTGATCACAATCGAAGGAATGTCCAGGTTTAACGGATTCGGAAGTAGTATCAAATGTTATTCCATCAAAACCTGCAGGTAGTTTTGTGAAACCATGAGATTGATGTCAAATTTAACCTTACTTATTTCCTTCAACCTACACTCACGACCGGATTAGTGGGTAAACCACGACGCTGAATTTCCACCCTAACCTCAATACACCTTCAATTTTGATCACAATCGAAGGAATGACCAGGTTTAACGGATTCGGAAGTAGTATCAAATGTTATTCCATCAAAACCTGCAGGTAGTTTTGTGAAACCATGAGATTGATGTCCAATTTAACCTTACTTATTTCCTTCAACCCACACTCACGACCGGATTAGCGAGTAAACCACGACGCTGATTTTCCGCACTAACCTCGAAACACCTTCAATTTTGATCACAATCGAAGGAATGTCCAGGTTTAACGGATTCGGAAGTACTATCAAATGTTATTCCATCAAAACCTGCAGGCAGTTTTGTGAAACCATGAGATTGATGTCAAATTTAACTTTACTTATTTCCTTCAACCTACACTCACGACCGGATTAGCGAGTAAACCACGACGCTGAATTTCCGCACTAACCTCGAAACACCTTCAATTTTGATCACAATCGAAGGAATGTCCAGGTTTAACGGATTCGGAAGTAGTATCAAATGTTATTCCATCAAAACCTGCAGGTAGTTTTGTGAAACCATGAGATTGATGTCAAATTTAACCTTACTTATTTCCTTCAACCTACACTCACGACCGGATTAGTGGGTAAACCACGACGCTGAATTTCCGCACTAACCTCGAAACACCTTCAATTTTGATCACAATCGAAGGAATGACCAGGTTTAACGGATTCGGAAGTAGTATCAAATGTTATTCCATCAAAACCTGCAGGTAGATTTGTGAAACCATGAGATTGATGTCAAATTTAACCTTACTTATTTCCTTCAACCTACACTCACGACCGGATTAGTGGGTAAACCACGACGCTGAATTTCCGCACTAACCTCGAAACACCTTCAATTTTGGTCACAATCGAAGGAATGACCAGGTTTAACGGATTCGGAAGTAGTATCAAATGTTATTCCATCAAAACCTGCAGGTAGTTTTGTGAAACCATGAGATTGATGTCAAATTTAACCTTACTTATTTCCTTCAACCTACACTCACGACCGGATTAGTGGGTAAACCACGACGCTGCATTTCCGCACTAACCTCGAAACACCTTCAATTTTGATCACAATCGAAGGAATGACCAGGTTTAACGGATTCGGAAGTAGTATCAAATGTTATTCCGTCAAAACCTGCAGGTAGTTTTGTGAAACCATGAGATTGATGTCCAATTTAACCTTACTTATTTCCTTCAACCCACACTCACGACCGGATTAGCGAGTAAACCACGATGCTGAATTCCCACACTAACCTCGAAACACCTTCAATTTTGATCACAATCGAAGGAATGTCCAGGTTTAACGGATTCGGAAGTAGTATCAAATGTTATTCCATCAAAACCTGCAGGTAGTTTTGTGAAACCATGAGATTGATGTCAAATTTAACTTTACTTACTTCCTTCAACCTACACTCACGACCGGATTAGCGTGTAAACCACGACGCTGAATTTCCGCACTAACCTCGAAACACCTTCAATTTTTATCACAATCGAAGGAATGTCCAGGTTTAACGGATTCGGAAGTACTATCAAATGTTATTCCATCAAAACCTGCAGGTAGTTTTGTGAAACCATGAGATTGATGTCAAATTTAACCTTACTTATTTCCTTCAACCTACACTCACGACCGGATTAGTGGGTAAACCATAAAATTAAAGGGTTCTTTAAAAGAGTTTATATTTATATAAAAAATTAGTTTTTTAAAAGTTTATTTTAAAAAGATATTGAAATAATTTTATGTTTAGAAATTGTTTTAAAAAAGAAAAAAAAGGAGTGAAGGTTTTTTGGAAATTAGTTTCAAATGTTTTATTTAATAAATATAGTACTATTAATATATTTAATTTAATTATAAATAAAGAATAAAGTAATAGGATAGCCCCCCTTCAACAATGAGAATAATAAATTAAATAAATAAAATTATAAATTTATAATTTTTATTAATTTTAACATTATTTAATCAAATTATGCTAAATTGATAATTTAATAAATCTGTTTTTTAAATTTGTCGTTACTAGTATATATATATATATATATATATATATATATATATATATATATATATATATATATATATATATATATATATATATATATATATTAATATAAAATATTTAAATAATTAAGTGTAAATATATAATGATATATATATATATATATATATATATATATATATATATATATATATATATATATATATATATATATAATATTAATTAAATATATAAACAATTAAAAAAAAAGAAATTATTTAATATTAATATATTTATATATATATCTCCCCTGTTGCGTTTCTCTAATGTCGCTTTCCGATTGTACCTCCCTCTCGTTTGAGTCCTGTCGCGTCACCGTTGTCTCGGTTCCGGGCTCCTCCGTTCCCGGCTGCTCGTCATCGTCCTGTCCCCTCGCGGTGGTTTGCTTTATCTCCGGGCTTTCTTCCCGACTTTCTCCTGACTTTTCTTTTTCTACCCGTTCTTTTGAGCGATTTTCTTTCGGCCTGCGTTTTTTTGGTATTAGAGCTGCTATAACTTCTTTATATTTCTCCCCCTGTAGTCTTCCGCCTCGACCGCGCGTCTGCATTGTGTGCGACGGCGCGGTGTCTTTACTGCGGGTTGGTTTGCTTCCTGCCGCGTCCTCCGCCGACTTGCCACTCTGTGACTTGTTTATATCCTCCGCCATCGCGATATTTATAGCCTTCTCTACCGGATTTCTCGAAAGCGCGTCAGCTATGCGTAGACCGAAACTGCGTGGCAAATGCTATTTTGTGCCTGTACTCTTCTGCTATTTCTATTTGATCATAGCCCGATTTTAAATCGAAAACCGAAAAATATTTGGCTCCCCCGAGTTGATCGAGGATGTCAAGTCTATTTTGCATTGGATATTGATCATTCAGAGTTTTAGCATTGACCTTGCTATAATCAATAACTAATCTGAATTTCACAACGCCTTTGGAGTCAGGCTTTTTTGGCACTAGAAAATACGGGCTTAAAAAAGATGACGTGGAGCTTTCGATAATGCCTTCGGCGAGTAGTTCGGCTATCTGTTTTTCCTGTTCTTCTCTTTCTTCGGGCGAGCGCCGATAAGGCTTAGTTGATACCGGTACCTCGTCGACTGTAGGTATTGTTAATTTAAGTGGCGGTGTTTTTGACAATCTTTCCCCTTCTACATGAAATATGTCGTGAAATTCCTCCACTAACCTCTGTACCACGATTTTCTTGCTCTCGGAAATATGCTCCAAGCGCAGTTGCTCGGACACCTTTTTTACCCTTTCGATTTTTATGATCGTGGCGGGTTGACAATATACACATGCCTCTACCCGATCACCCTGCAGGTCCCTGCGGGTTTTTGACAGCTGCTCGTGCGCTTTCTCTAAAACATCGTGGAATTTCGCTTCTCGCCAGGTACCTTGTTTAATTGCATCCAATATTCTTTCTAGTGCTATCCTTGTACCTTCCGAGCTTTACCCGGCTAGGCTGTTGAGGCTTAGGATTACGCTTAATATTTTAGTGTGCATATTAAAAATAATCTCCTCCACCGGCACTTCCTTTTTTATGACCCGCTCCGCGTCCTTCAGGATTGCTTCCAATTTTTCGAGCGCGCTTTCTTTTTCGACCGAGTTTTCTCTTCCCATTTCCTCGAGTTTGTTTACTTTTTTACTTCGATTTCGTTCTTGATTTAGCTCTCGGCTTTTATCCCGACTTTGTTCCCGCTTTCGATTTCTGCCTTTGTTGCTTTGATCTCTTTTTTCTCCTTGATTTAGAATTTTTATTTCTCCGATTTTGTCTTGTTTTTGTTCTTGAATTAGATTCTCGATTTCGACTTGATTTCGCCCTTGATTTAGAATAATTTCTTGATTTAGATTTTTTATTCTGCCGATTCTGTCTTGCTTTTGTTCTTGAATTAGATTCTCGATTTCGACTTGATTTCGCCCTTGATTTAGAATATTATCTTGATTTTGTCCTTGATTTAGATTTTTTATGTTTCCTAGAATAACTGGATTTGATTTTTTTTTGCTATCAGCGCACTCCGCTCCGTCTTTTTGTGTTCGATTTCCGTTTTCTCGCTCATTTCAATCTCCGCGATTTCCTTATTTATCTTATTAGCGAACGTTATCATATGTTCTCCAATTTTTAAGCAGCTGTTTTTGTAATCGATACTTGCTCCCGATTGCGCGAAAAAGTCGCATCCCAACAGTCCGTCTTCTTTTATTGGAAAGTCGTTTTTCACCAAATGAAATTCTATTTTAAAGTGCGCGAAGTATAATGTGATCGTGCCGAGCGTTTGCGTTACTCCTGCTGTGATGCCTCTCAGTTTAATAATAGCGTTTTCGCTAATTTTGATACCCTCCACGCATTCGCTTTCTTTTAATAAGTTTGGTCCTGCTCCTGAGTCTAGTATTAACACGATCTCTTTGCCGTTTAGCGGGTTTATTAATTTGATTGAAGGTGACTTCGCGCACAAGCTGAGTTTTACTTCGCGGATGCTTATTGTTGCTAGCGACGATTGAACCCCTGCGCCGGGCGCGGCCTGCTTTCGGTCATTCGTCCCGCACCCTGATACGATTGACCCGCTTCGTTTCCCTGCGTTTCGCGCATTTTGTTGTTGTATTCCCTTTTTCTACATTCTGCTATGAAATGGCCCTCTTTTTTCAATAATCGCATGTGGGTTTGTTCTCCGCGCGCGCGCGTTTTCGTTCGCAAAAGTTACCCTTTGTCTGTGAACGTATTGCTCCCCTTGATTTTGGGGCGTAGATCGCAGCGGGGGTTGGCTTCGCCATGGCGTCTGCCTTGCATCCTGCGCCGCGCTATTGTTTGGCCCCTCCCTCGGGTTCGTTTGCGGCCGGACTAGTGATCTTATAGTTTCGTTAATCGGCATCTGGTTTCTGTACCAGCATTTTTGTGCAGTATGGTTCTTATTATTGCAGATTTGGCATTTTTCAATAGCTTGAGGGTTTACTACGCAAACTTGAGCCGTACTATTTTTTTGATCTTGATTTTCTTGATAGCATGCGAAGTCACGCTCTATCTCTATTGCATGGATTATTACTTCGTTAACGTCATTAAATTCGCCAAGCCTCGTGCTTATTGGCCAATCAAGTCCTTTCTTGAAATAATATATTAATTTTCGACTCAGTTCAGCGTTAAAACTCGGCGTCGCCTTTCTTTCCATATTTGCTGCCGCTTTTATGTTTACGTCCAAAATTCGGATTCTGTTAGAGTAGGTAACAACTTTTTCTCCCTTTCTTTGTCTTATTTTCGCGAGTTCTCCGAGTAGTTCGTCCGTCGATTTTCCCGATCCGAATGTTGATTCGAGATGTTTACTAATTTCTCTTACTGATTTGAATGTTTTATTGATTGTTGAGTTGTACGCGTCGACGTCTAATTTTGAACAAATTACTTTTGCAAGTTCGAGTTCTCCTTCCGTGGTGAGCGCGTTCGCGGCTTGTTGTAAACGCAACACGAATACGTGCACGGGTATGTTTTTTCCGTCAAACCTTGGCAAGTCTCGCATCACTTTTTCCGCTGCTTTACTATGTAAAACGCTCACCCACGCGTTGTTATATGCTTCCGCGCTTGATTGTAGTATGTTTTCTCTCGGCCTGAAGGTGTTTATTCGCGGTGTTGAAAATTGAAATTTTTTGACTTCTACTGCGTCTGGGTCTATTTGTTTATTCGACGAATGTCCCGTTTTGTTTAAATTATCGAAGAAAGAGATCGTATTGCTCGGAAGGCTTAATGTTTGGTAGTCTTCCGTTATTTCTGGTTTGAGAATTAATTCGGGTATGTATGTTAAATCTTCCTCGTCGTCGCCCGCCAGGAACTTAATTAGCGACGTCGGGTTTACGCGCGCTGCTATAAAATCCCCTACTACATTGACTAATGTGCTGCAGTTGATCGTTTTCTCAATTTCCTCCCTGTCGATTTCTGCTTGTAAAGCGTCACATATCGCGGCGCGTGTTTGTATCACTGTTGACTGCGGTTTTTTGCTCGAACATTTTATTCTCAGCTCGCGAAAGTATGCGTACTTTTTGATGTCCCAATCGTCCCTGTGTGTGTCGGGTTCTAGCGCTTTCGCATTTATTTCTAAAATTCGTAATGCTTCTTGGACTTTATTCGGTCCGCCTAACGCCATGCTTCCGTTGATCTAATCGCGCTTGCTTCTAGTAATAAAAAAAAACCAAGACCGGAAGGGGCCCCCAATTTCTGTTACGTCCGGGCGGCCGCACAGAGCGATTACTCGCACGATAGAAATAATTACAAATTCCGAGTCGACGATACCTTTTATTTAGCGCAGCCCGCTCACGCGATACCGCCTAGGGAAAAGGTAAAGAAGGGCGCAATTTGACTGGTAGCTCGACTGACGGTGAGATAGTGATAGCTCACCAAGTAGCGTAACTCAGAGTGACTTCTGTACGAGTTGATATTAGCTAGATTAAGACACTATGTACTGACACAATAACGTTAAATGCGATACTGACGTGAAATTGTGAATAATGATAGGAGGAACGACTTACCTTGAAGAAACGGACTTGCAGTTACCGACTGGCTAGCTCGCTCTCGTTCTGGCGCTGTAGCTCATCTCAAAAGGGCGCGAAGTTTGTAATGTAATAATTCGTACGCAAGGATTAAGTAACTGAGTGAAGTGATTTATTCAATTAGTCAGATTATAATTAGTACAAGATATAAGGCCTCGACTGAGTTCAACTCGTACCTGAGGTAGAAATATGATTAAGTCCAAAAACTTGGCGAACGCTCTGAGTCTAAGTCCGGTTACAGGAAAATAGTTTAAGTCGCGAGTCGGACAGAGCTTCGCCCTACCAGTAAGAACTCCGAGCTACGAGAGCGCTCCTCCTTGCTCTCTATTGGTATTTATAGGGATGAGGGTAATGCATAAGCATAGGGAAGGTTCTGGCCAATCAGGATTTAAGGAGGGTGTATGTATCAGCGGGGGTGGCTCCCCTTTTATTAATCAATGTTCCTTAGTACGTGTCCCCTAGCCTGGCCAACTGTAATAGTTTTTCTTTATTGTAATTTCCCTCATTGTCGTATCGATTTCCGCTTATTTGGGTCGTTCGGCTGAGATTTATAGCTTCCTTATTGTTTGGTAGGTCTGGGATGTCTCCCCCTGTTTGACCTGGTTTATTCAGGATCGACGCCCTTTCATCTCCCGTCGCGCGTGTCAGTGGCTTGGCTGTTTTGTCGTGCTCTGCGTTGCCGACTGTTGCTGATTTGTTGGTCTCCGTTATACCTGCCGTGGAATAGTTCCATTTACCGTGATGAGGTACACCTTTGGTCGAGCATGGTATTCGCGTGCTCATTGACCTGCCAGTTTAGATCATAGTAGGCTGACGTGACACCGTTTAGGAAGCTGAAAATCCGTGTATATAACTACTTGAAACCAAGTTCTTGAAACCCAATTATATGATTTTTTATTTTCATGTAACCGTTTTAAACTATAAAGCGACAAAAAAATCGCTCAAGTTAGCCCTCCTCTCCCCTACATTGTGCGAAGAGGGGAGAAAATAAGCGATTTCCAGCGAGGGTTAAGCGTTCAGCACGAGTCGGAGTTGTGGGCGCCGAAGGCACCCCGAGACGTATACGAGTGCTGAAAATAGCTCACCCAAGTCTGCCACTCCCTACTGGAAAAATCGTATAAGGTTTTCCGTCAATTTCTCGCGCGATAGATGAAAAAAATGTCAGTAAAAACTGTCACCCTACTGAAAAAAATCATCCAAAATGAATTTTTTTAATGAAATAAATTTATTTAAAATGCAAAATTAGTAAGCGTGGTGGCCAGTTTACGTGTTACCATCCGATTGGTAAGCCATAAACTGGCCACCCTGCTTACTAATTTTGCATTTTGAACAATTTTATTTTTGTCCTGTAAATAAGGATTTTCCGGACGCGAGTAGGAATAAGGTGACACGCAAATCAAGAACACTTTACGAAAGGAGTAAAAGGTTAAACGTGGCTTTATTAGTGCTTAGAAAAGAACAACGGGCTGAGACGCATCACGTGAGCGGAGAGCTTGTTGCTGGCTCGAGATATATATAGGTATACACTTGCCGTTATGCCGTAGCTCCTGCTGTTGCCGCCTCTGGCTAACGGTGCTGCTGATGTTGTGCTGCTGCTGGCTGCTCAGCTGTGGCCCGGAGTGCCGGTGGGAAGGATGGGAGAGCAGAAAAGTGGGTGTATTTGCTAGAATAAAGTCGAACGACTTAAGTTTCTTAAAATTTGAATTAATGTACGCCGCGGAGCTGGTGTAGGGTATTATATAGTCCCCTAGTAAAAATGTTTTGAAAATTGAAAAATCTAAATCTTTACTACACTCCCAGAGGAAAAAAAATGATGTATAGTTATAAAAATGTTTAAAAGAGAAATAAAAATGTGCTGCTTAAAATGCAGGCACTCAGAGGTGTGTGTACCTTTAGCACCTTGGCACTTACTTTTCTCTTCTGCTTCGCCTCCTCCTTAGCCATTGTCCTCCAGGCGTCCTAAAAGTCCATGCAAATCTGGCGTTTATATTGCAATGGACAAAGAGGAGATGAGTCAGAAAGCGAAAAAGAGTAGACGCGCCCACAAAGCACGGAACGATTGACATACGTTTTAACAACGCTTTTGATACACTTCGAAGAATAAAATAAAAATTTTTGGTGAGTTTTTACACGTTTCGGCAACGTTTTAAAAACTATGTGAACATTGTACCAATGGTTACAGTTACACGGCCATCATCTGGGTGGCGTCTTGTAAACCACACGTGAAGTATTGCTTTGGTGTCTACATAGGAAAGTGTAGCATTTAGGATGGTAGGGTGGGAATTCTCGGGGAAGGTGGTAGTAGAAAGATATTACTTTTAATACTTTTTACCTAATTTAAACCTAAGAGACGTTTCAGAAACGTTCTGACAACGTAACTTTTCCAACAAAAGCGGACGTTTTCACGTTTTAGAAACGTTTTTAGAACGTTGAGTAACTTTAGATTTAACGTTTCTCAAACGTTGTATTTGAACCTTGAGAAACGTTTCTCAAACGTTGTATTTGAACCTTGAGAAACGTTTCTCAAACATTGTATTTGAACCTTGAGAATCGTTTCTCAAACGTTTCGTGTTAGGTGGAGCGTGCTTGAACCACAGACCCCTAGATTAACAAGTGAGAGCTCTAATCACTGAGCTAACGTCTACGATGCATGCACATGCTATGCACCGTAGTATGACCAAGGGTGGAAAATATTAGGAAAATGTTGTGAAAATTCAATACAACTTTTCCGTGATTTCAAACTGCATGCCATTTGAACAATACTTAATTTTTATAATTTATTGACGTTAGCAAATTTGGCATGCACAACAGGAAGTTGTAAAGTAGTGGCATGCATGACGAAAATTGCAAAAAACGCTGTTATAATTTCCGTGACTTTATTTTGCATGCCATTCAATATTTCATTAAAAAACATTATTTTAAGTTGATAAAAAAAATGGCATGCATATTACACAAGCCTGACATAAAAAACTTGTGCAAAAATAAAATTAAAAAAAGTTTTTTAACAAAAATAAAAATAAGGAACATTTCCCTGTTTTTTTTTGCATGCCTTTTTGTACATTGTCTGTAAATATTATTTTAAACTTCAATAACAAATGGCATGCATGTTTATTGATAAAAAATTACTTAAATAAACAAAAAAACCGCTGCCAATACATTGGTACGTGGCTTTCTTCAAACTAAGTTATTGTTTCTATTATTAAGTACTCGGATTTACTTTATTAAATAACTGAAATATTTTATATAGTATATTGTTAGTTCCAACAAAAAGTCACGTAAAATAAAAAATTTTTTTTTGGTGATTTTGAAAAATGCTTGTAATTTTTTATTTAAGCATACATTTCTCTCCTTTAATTTACATTTTAATTGTTTAAAAGGTTTTGCTTCAGTTATGGTACGACCACGAAAAACGATTTTTTTCAGTTTTTGATTTTTTCTCAGGATATACTTTGTGAAATGACTTGAAATTTATACAAAATATAGTTCTTATATATCTCTTATATATCTCTCTATCATTATGATTTTTTCAGAGCCATTCGATCTTTATTAGCCGAAATATAACATGTTTAAAAAAAAAAAACACTTTTTTGTGTATAACTAAAGAAGTACAAAAGCAATTTGGAAAATTTAAGCAGGAAAAGATAGATAATTGTATGCTGTTTCAGATACATTTTTTTAAAATTAGGTTTCCAAACGAAATCACTAAACAAAATGCCAAAAACTGAAATCAAAAAATCGATATGAAAAAAAACGAGTCGTAAAAATAAAAAATGCATTCTTTTCCGGAGGTCGTATAAAAAAAATGAGTCTTGGTTTATTCAAATCGATCGAGTACAAGCTGAGATCTTACTTACACATCCATACCGACATTTTCCAAAAACACTATATTTTGATTCAAAATAACACAAAACACATTTCTAACATGTTTTTCTGAAAACTTTTTTTTTTACGAAACTGTACACTTGTATTAATAACTAACTTAAATAAAATATTATTTTTATTGTACATTATTCATTATTAACACTTTCAGTATCATTACACACTGATTCATCTTCCGTAGTTTCTCCAATGTCGGATTCACAATCACTGTCATCGTCATCAGTTTCATCCTCCACATCTTCAAAATTAGGTGTTGTTATTAATTCATCATCCGCATCTGTTTCTTCTGGATCTATCAAAATTAAATAAACATTTGATTTTTAAGTATCAATTTGAACAATTTTATCAATGGGGAGAAATACCTCAACTTCCCTAGCGCGGCGCGCGAGCGCTAAATTTTATTGTTTTCAACTCACGGGATTTTTTCTACGTATATTTTCGTACCATCAGCGCGAGTTGAAAACAACAAAATTTAGCGCTCGCGCGCCGCGCTAGGAGAGTTGACGTATTTTTCCCCCTATTTATTATGAAAGCATGAATAAAAAAATAAAATACCTTCAATTATTTCTTGAATACTTGAAGGTACGTCTCGCCCTCGAACCACAGGAAGGAATACATATCATCTTCGAGTTACCAGCCGAATTCCAGAATATTTAGAGTTTCATTGGGCACTGGAGAAAAGGCATTTTTCCATTTTCCACATGTGTCCAATGTATGATGCTCGAAATAATTGCTGCTTGAGTTCACGCTTACAAGATGGTAGGGTGCAAGCGTCAAAGTCCTTTAATTTTTGTTTGAACTCGTCCGTGGGCTCGATGTTACTAGTATATGTCGAGGAGAATATTTTTAATCGAGCTTCATCGACATTCGAGCATTTTTTTTACCCCATTTTTTATTGTAGCGTACATTTTGCAGACAAAATCTTCGAGCGTGTCAAAAGCATTTTCATAATTGTCGCTTCGTGGATGAATATTGAAACTGAATTTTGTAAACTCACACATCACATATTGTAAACTGAATTGTTATTATGTTTTTTTATTGAACAAAAATTTCTTCTCTGTTAAAACTTGCTCAGAGAAGTGTCGGTAAGTTATTGATTCCAATTTTATTTTAAATTCAATGTTTACATATGTTTGAAATCTGTAACGTACTTTGTATATAAACACACGCACTACATATCGACATAACCGTTAGAGAAACAGACGTATAAAACGGTTTTATCTTGCAAATAAAGTATATTTATGTATATATACTTCTGTATACACATGTACAAATATACGCAGAAAAAAAGTAAGTAGCTAAAACGTCGGTTAATTCTATGTAACTTTATAAATATTTTTATACTTACTAATACTGCTTTGATTAAATACAAAATATACGATGTCACAGCACTTGTACAGTAGTAATAAATGGACAGCTTTGTTATATATTATTAGATATCTTTGAAACTTGTAATATATAATATATTATATAGAATATTATGAATCTTTGTTACTCGGCGGTTATATGCTTTCAACTGCGTATCTACATGTACACTGAGGCCAAGAGGAAAAAATAAAAGTGTAACGTTATGACGGTAGCTCGGCCGTCATTATTATTTTAAATTGTTTGTTGTTTATGTTATTATTCACCGATTCCGTCGGCTGTGCAGAAGGCACTAAATTCTACCGACTATAATCTATTCGCGCACGGACGTAAAGACGTATAAGCACGCGGCGGTGACAGTATTACTCAGGACGTGGATTCAAAAGGAGGAAAAGTCAATGACACTCGCGGATTATTGTAAAACTTAGATTAACTGTTTATTGGTGCTTGGCTTACACAAGTGCGCCAGACAGGCGCATGCCAGCTACCGGCAGAGAGAGAGGAGGCATAAAGTCGCCCGAGTAAGCGAGAGTTGATAAGAACTAGTACTTACAGATGTACGTGGCCGGCACGGCCGTTCTAACCCACGCGAAGATGGTCTCGGACGGATTGTCCTCGGCTCGGTTGACCTCGCAACCCTCGCACACAATAATCGCAATCGCAGAGTGTCTATTCGCGAAACGGAGCGGAGCGAAGACAGACTCGGAATGGCTCGCTAGCGCGAGCACAGATTTACCTATGCCCTCTGACACACTGTTGTCAACTCTTGACAGCAGTGTGCGAGCAGGTGGCAACATTGTACGTTGCAGAATTTAAATCTCTCTCGATGCTTATTCTCTCTCTGTCTCTCTTACTCTCTCACATGCTGCGCCTTTAGTAGCTGTAACAACAGAAGTATTATACCGAATGTTGATTCTGTCCCGGAGAGACGTCGTAACGTGCTCAACGTGCGTTAATTGCACTGGCAACCGTTACAACGTCTACTTTAGGCTGGAAGCGACCCCTTGTGACATTTCGCAAAGGCGGCATTTCGATCATAGAGCCCGGGAATTACAAATTATTACAATTGAAAAATTTTCATTTTCAACTTTTTATAACATTTTTTTTCTGTTGAACTATAGATGTAAATACGCATGCTATTTTCGTCATAAACTTAAAATAATATTTTTTTATAAAATACAAAATTGTATGTGAATTAAAAACGCGGAAATATTTCACATATTTTATGAAACTTTCATTATTATTAAAAGTACGATGGTGTTATTTAATACGCATGCCATTTTCGATATATATGCAAAACGGCATGTAAATTAAAAACACGGAAATGTTTATTAAATTTTTTGCAACTTTTGTTATTATTTATAATATAATGATCATGTGCAACATGCATGCTATTTGTATTTCAGAATTATTTTGTCATAAAATTAATATTTATCTTTATTACAAGTAGTTTGAAATCACGGAAAAGTTGTATTGAATTTTCACAACATTTTCCTAATATTTTCCACCCTTGGTCATACGAGGGGTGCATGCCAATTTTCGTAGAGTATATTTGAAATAAAAAAAAACTAATTTTTTACAACGGCATGCAATTTGTCAACACGGAAATGTTCTATTTTTTTTTCATTTCTACGTAACCCTTTGAGCCCCGTCGGCCGTTGCGAATTGCATGCCATCAATGATTATAGCTTAAATTTGTTCCAACTACGTTATATTACAAAGGCATGCAATATAATGTCACGGAAAAATACTAAAATTCTTTACACAAAGAGAAGCCATTTTCTTTATGACGTGCAAGCGCGCAAGGGCTCGCAACCCCTCTATCTTTCATATTTTAGGGTTAGTTATAAATTCTTAAAAAGGCATGCAGGAGAAAATGGGAGAACATTTTCTGTCACCATCTCCTAGTCTATTAGCCGCACAGATCGGATGCCATAAACGCTTGATCCAACGTATATGGTCCAGAGGCGGGCTTGGCTTAGGGCCAGATCGGAGGAGTTCTGAGGCTATGGTAGGGATCTGTGGATTCGAACACTTAGTAGATCTATTTAGCCGGGTTCTAAACTCGCGTGAACTCTAATTCTCACGTAAGATTTTTGACCAATTTCTCACGTGGTCATCACGTGATTATTAAAAATGTTAAAATAATATTTATAAATTAAGAAAATGGATAATTAAGAATAAATAAAGACCTAATTGAAAAATAAAAAATGTTCACTGATCGAGATTTGAACCAATAACCTTCACGTGAAAATCCATTGTTCTACCGTCTGAGCTATTTGCTTTTTTTTGACGTTTAATGTATAATAGCTATTTACATATATTGAGATATAATTTTTTTTCGAGATTACTAGTAAAAATTGATTCTCTTGAGTTATCGTTATAAAAATAATAATTAATTGTAACATTAATTATTTTTCTGACCTAAATTTTTTTTGTATTTTTATCCTCACGTATTGCTGATTATCCATTTTCCTAATTTATAAATATTGTTTTAACAATTTGTTCTTTCTTCTTTGTTGGTCTACGAAGGAGAGCATCAAGAACCTGGTATTTTTCACTCACCAGAGTCGTCTTCTTGGTGGTAGTGTTGGTGATAGTTGCCCTGCTAAAAAACCTGGATTTAAATCGATTCTGAGACTATATCTTAATCCCAATTATTGCAATTAAAAGTAATTAAAGGTATTTAAATCGATTAAAGCGTAAAATGTATGATATCGAAGTCGATTGAAAATAATTAAAAAATGTCGATCTAAATCAATTTGACTTGGCAAAAGTTGAAGGGAGCAAAAGGGGCCATCTAATGACACCAACAACTTTGACCTGGAACTCGATTTTCAAGGTCATTTGCAGGTCATTGTATTTTTTTAACGGGAACCCCTATTTTTGACCTCGGAATACGGAGCAGCGGAAAAAATTACGTCGGAAATGACATTTCAAGTTTGCCTTAGTGACCTTGAGAAGGTCAATTCAAGGTCAAATAAGAAGTATCAGCCTAAGATTGTTTTCCTTTCAATTTTTTTGTAGAATTATCATTTGTTATTGTAATAAACATTAAGAGAATAATTGACTTAAAATGTGATTATGCTTTGCTGACTTCAAAGCTATTTTGTAAGGTCAAAAGTGCAAAAATGCAATATCAAATGTTATGTGGAGTCCATATTTATATCCTAACTTTAGTGTTGCCCAGGAACAACGACGTGAACGTAATAGGATTGTGTTCCCTTTGGGGTGCTTGATTAGAGTGAGTCTGCCCAAAGACACCACCATTTTTTTAAAGATGATTTTTCATGTTGAATTTTCCCGCGACTCATTGTTGAAATAGACAATTTTTCTAATAAGAGATCTCTGTTCATATGAATTTATCCTCTACTCATTGTTACTTACACTTAGTATTCAATAGTTTACTAGTTATTGAATAGTTATTGATTAGCCAAACTAATCAAATATCATTTGTTTAACATTTTCTCTTTTTCATTCATTGACCTTTATTTTTTCTATTAACATTTATTACTCATCGAAAGCTATCTAATTTGTTCAGTTTGGTAAAAACAAAATTTTTTATTGAACTTGTTATAAATTTTTAACAATTGCTGATTATCCAGCCGCTGAAAGGGTTGATATTTTATTGATTCTTGGTGAATCTAGACGTAATTATTGACAAGCTGCAGCCTTGTATCGAATTCGATATCCCGATAGAAGACATCCAAGTCATACAACCATTCGTGAGATTTACCGTAGAGCTCAACAAGGGCAACTAGCACGGGTTAGAGTAATTACAACGAAGATGATCTTCGTGTAATGGTCGTTTTAGCAATGGTTCATTTCAATCCCCACGTTAGTACCCGTGAAATTCAAAGGCAAAGTGGTATACCTATGGCTACTGCTTGGAGAATACTGAGAAGTCAACGTTATCATCCATATCATATTACTTTGACTCAGGATCTCACACCTGCTGATATGAGGTTAAGGCTACAGTTTTGCCAATGGGCACGACAAATGATTGCTAATGATCGTCACTTTTTTCAATACGTAATGTTTTCTGATGAGGCAAAATTCAAAAGCAATGGAGAGCTTAACCGACACAACTGTCATTATTGGTCGAATGTTAATCCGCATTGGTACAGGCAGATAGATAACCAAAATCGTTGGAGTCTTGATGTTTGGTGTGGAATTGTTAACGGATACCTTGTAGGCCCATACTTTTTCGATGAAAATGTAAATGGCCATAATTTTTTACAGTTCCTGAGAGAACGTCTTCCAGTACTTCTTGAAGAAGTAGATTTATACACAAGAGCAAGAATGTGGATTCAATTAGATGGAGCTCCTGCGCACTATGCTCGAATAGTTAGATAATATCTTAATCAAAATTACCGTGACAGGTGGATTGGACGCACTGGACGTGGAGATTTGGGTGTTCGATGGCCACCGAGATCTCCAGATATGACATCACCCGATTTCTATTTGTGGGGGTATTTGAAAGATGTTGTTTATGAACATGAAACTACAACAAGGGAAGATATGATCCACAGAATTCAAACCGCTTGTGAAAACATCCCAAGAGCTGTATTACTCAGAATAGTAGAACATTTTCAGCAGCGAATTGAATTGTGTATCCAACAAAATGGTGGTGTCTTTGAGCACCTGCGTTGAATTTTGAACAAAAATGAGAGGCAAGGGGACTCACTCTAATTAAGCACCCCGAAAAGTGAGAGGCAAGGGGACTCACTCTAATCAAGCACCCCGAAAAGTGAGAGGCAAGGGGACTCACTCTAATCAAGAACCCCGAAAAGTGAGAGGCAAGGGGACTCACTCTAATCAAGCACCCCAAAGGGAACACAATCCTATTACGTCCACGTCGTTGTTCCTGGGTAACGCTAAAGTTAGGATATAAATATGGACTTCACATAACATTTGATATTGCATTTTTGCACTTTTAACCTTACAAAATGGCTTTGAAGTCAGCAAAGCATAATCACATTTTAAGTCAATTATTCTCTTAATGTTTATTACAATAACAAAATGATAATTCTACGAAAAAATTGAAAGGAAAACAATCTTAGGCTGATACTTCTTATTTGACCTTGAATTGACCTTCTCAAGGTCACTAAGGCAAACTTGAAATGTCATTTCCGACGTAATTTTTTCCGCTGCTCCGTATTCCGAGGTCAAAAATAGGGGTTCCCGTTAAAAAAATACAATGACCTGCAAATGACCTTGAAAATCGAGTTCAAGGTCAAAGTTGTTGGTGTCATTAGATGGCCCCTTTTGCTCCCTTCAACTTTTGTCAAGGTCATTTTTCGTTAAAATTAGTTTTTCCATGGTTTTTTGTCGTGGTCGGATTAAAATGAAACACCCTGTATATAATCATAATAAACTAAAAAAATTGTTCTTTTTAATTAAAGTCTTACTTAACTTAGGGTTAAGTTATATGTTGTTCCATATTACAACTCTCAAGATACCTACTACGTAACTTGCCATGCCCTTTTTATTGTACTTATGGTGTCTGTATCACGTTCTAATACATAAAAAGAAAATTTTAGTTGTTCAACAAAAAACAAATAAAATAAAGAAGGTGATTTTTTTTAAATTCATATCTCTGAAACTAAACATCATAACCTTGCGAAAAAAATTATGTCGATGGGTAACGTGTCAAACTATATCCCATTAAAATTTCAAGTGATTTGACTACTTATTTTTTTTAGTAATAAATCGAAAACTGAAAAAAATCAGTTTATTGCACTTGAGATTTTGGATAAAAGTAGATATTTTATGTGTTTGGGATAAGTTTATTGCACAGCTTTCAAACCCCTATGGTTCGTAAGATATGAATGTTTCAATTTTTTTTTGAAATTTTTTTGATTCCTTATATCTCTAAAACAATGTAGTCAAATGCTTGAACATTTTATTTGGTGATTCACTATATAAAAAGCTATCTGCTGCTCAAATTTTAAACGATTTCGTTAAACGGTTTTTAAGTAAAGAGCTAAAATGTAAAAATCGTTTTCTCGAAAATTGCGCGAGCGACCTAGCTAATGAATAGCCTGTTGTTTTGATGGTTAGGTTGGTTAGGAATACGTGTGAACATGAGTGAATTTCTGTAAAAAAAATTGACGGCAGTCTTCGTATTCTATAATAAAAAAAACAGAGGGGTCTGCAATCTTTTGGACAATGAACCATCCAAAACTTATACATTAAATTATGTTTTAAAAACCACCTCATACATTAGCAGGCAGATATACTGTATATTAAAACAATATTTTATTTATTGGACCTATAAATTTAGTTGAAGGAAGCTACCGTGCCAATGAATCGGCAGTGGTTTTTTAGTTTTACTTTCTTTTCGATTTAATTGCAGTTTTTCCTTCAGTAAGTCATTTTTTTTTAGTTCATTGACTAGTTGTTTCAGCAATAAATTTTCAGTTATGATAAGTTCAAAATCACTCTCCATATCATACTTACCTGTGTCTAGTATATCTTGTGTTCTGTTTATAGTTTTAGCTAATAATTCTCTTCTAATTTCTTCTGAATTCTAGAGTTTGATTTCTGCAATTAACAATCTTGCCGAGTCACTTAGTTTTTCATCACTGATTTTAGAGGTTATGTTGAGTTGACCGTGCTCAGGACAGATTATAAAGCGATCACTTATAAATTTATAGTTTCTGCACTATTGTGTCATCCCTGGTAAAAATAACTTATTAAATCCGATTCAAAAGGTAATAGGTTGTAATTGGATTTCTTAATCGGAAATTATTCAATTAAAACCAATTTAATCGATTAAAATCTATTTAATCTTATTATAACTTTTAGTCGGTTTTAATCGGATTCAATCAGTTGTATTTTTCAACAAATATAACATTTTATTTAAAAACACAACTGTTTAAATCCGATTAAGACCGACTAAAACTTATAATCAGATTAAATAGATTTTAATCGATTAAATAGGTTTAATTCGATAATTTCCGATTAAGAAATCCAATTAAACCCTATTATCTTTCGAATCGGATTTAATAAGTTATTTTTACCAGGGATACAACTATAGTGGTATGCACCTCTTCGCATATTATGCAAATCGCTGTCATAGATGTTTTTGCGTTTACAACACGTAAAATTATTATCACTCTCGGGAGGATCTCGCCCTGCCGCCATGTTGAAAACGTTATTGTTATATTTTTTTTTGCGATTTTTAGAATTTTTCATATTTTATGTAGTAAACAAGTACTTTAAATTTCTACGTTATTAAAATTTTAATTAACTCTACGTTAATAAAATATTTTACATTTCGCTAACGCTTTGCGCTCTTTTACATCCAAAATCCAAGTAAGTCACATCAGGCAGACAATGGTTTTTTGTTGTTTTCTCAATAATACAAAATAAACCGACATTACTGACTCGGAATGGCACAGAAATGGCTCTGTTACCTCAGATCATTACAGTACCGAGTTGTCTATGTGACAGTCATACATGCTTTAAAATATAACAATACCCACCCCATTACCCTACTGAAAAAAATTAGCTGATCATTAGCTGATGGTTTGGCATAATTATCAGCTAATAATTAGCTGATTTTTTTTTCGGTAATAGGTCAACAAAAGCTCGAATACACGGAAGAAACCATAAAGCGACAATAAAACAGAGACCGAAGCCAAGCACAGCTAATAAAGGTCAGAGATAATCCAGGTGCCGTCAGACGGAATGGCGGCATAGCAGAACCAGGTCAACATGCACATCAGCTGTAGGTTTTTTAAGGCGAATTCCCATCTAATATAAATTAAAGTGCTATAATTCAAACGGCGACCCGACTTTGGAGAGAACGCCCCACTCCCTCTTTGTCTATCCAAAGTGTCTCTGATAATAACTGTAAACTACATTAATTTCAAATCATTTCATGGAGCAGATCTGGAAGAAAACGGGTAGGAGGAATTTTATACTGCAACGTGTAGAGTTCCTTCATCTTATTGTTTCTATTTGGCAATCGGCGCGTGTTATCGTGACGAATGTCAAAAGGGCAAAAACTTTATAGAATTATATATGAAGTAAAAACAATCTACATAATATTAATTTGCATAAATTTCTATCCAAAACGTCATTTCCAGCTCAACTTATTCAAATTCCTCCAATTATAATTGAAATTTTTTTAACTGTCATATGAGTCAAGCCTAACATCTAAGAATATTCCTAGAGTTTCATTTTTTTTCTTTAGTGCGCCAATATTTCAATATCTTAATGTAAAGATGAAATATCGCACTTTCCGGATTTTTCAGGGAATTTTTCTGGACTTTTTGGAATTTTAACGCTGATAATATACTTATAATAATAAACGAGGTTTCTTGGTGATTAAACTTGGTGTAATTTAAAACGTAGCATCATATATCATTTACTATAACTATAATATGTTAACCTCAGGATCATCCTGACACCTGGACATCATCTACAGGAAGTGAAACATTTTTTTTTATACATTTGTTGTATACTTAGTGCGTTGCATCATATACCATGTCTCGCCATTTATCATCGTCCGATTTTATATAAAATTCCATTAAGGTTATGGGCGGCCTTGGTTGCCTCCCCTATGATCGTAAGGTGGAGGGGTTCTACTTACACTACTATTCCCAGTGCCTTGGTGGGCGTGGTCCTTAGAGCCCCCCTCGTTACAAGTCCCTAGCGCGGCATACGCAAGCGTGGGTAGAAGTACGGCCCTGTAGAGCCATAGGAGAACTTTGGCACTGAATCCTTACGTGCAGATAAACGCCCTACTGCATGTCCAGAATGCCACTAGGAACTTATTACACTGGGCCGCGAGGTGTTTTTCCCAGGTCAGTTTCCTATCAAGGACAACATCGAGGTATTTAGCCGAGTCCAGGATTGTGCCTGAAAGACTAGGTGCCCTGTAGGTTCAAATCTTGCACTTGCGTGTGAAGATGAACGAGCTTAATTTTGTTCGGGTTAACCGAGAGCCCCGTTGAGCAGCAACATTTTTCCACTTTCCTGAGTGCGAGCTGCATGGCGTCCATGGCAGCACCAGCTTCGCCACCTCTGATCAGTATTAGGAAGTCATCTGCATAGGCCCGGTTGTTCGCAAAATAAATATTTGCGAACGACCGACGCCCACAATTTTTCCACGGAGCGCGCCGCTCTATAAAACTATGGACGTCCGATTCTTTGCATCTGCGCTTGGATGGAAAAGGACTACGACGGTTTAATTGCGCCGTCGAGCGGCCGACGCTCAACACGACACGGGTTTCCCCGTGACGCGCGTTCGTTCAATAAAACCATTAACGGCCGGCTGTTCGGGCCAGTTCAGACCTGAAAAGCGCCTAATGGTACTTTTCACTTTCGGTAGTGCGCATGCTCCCCCTCCAATGAGATGCATGCGCTTTGCTTTCTTATTGGACAAGAAGTACGATGGGAGAAGTTTTTGAAGCGTTCGGGGGCACAACGTCGAGCTGAGAGATCAGTTCCACTGGAGACACGACATGAGTCACTCAGTCCTAGCACACGCGCATCACTTATACATTCAAAGAAAAAAATAAATACAACAACTACCTTCTACATTTACTAGATTTACATACTTGCACATTAGCTAGCTCGACCACCCCAAAGTAATAATATTCAAATTAATTAGAATTTTAAAATAACTCATATTAAAACTGACTAGTAATCCTCATTTCTGTATGATTTTAATCGCTTCTAATCTGCAGATTTTAGCAGGGTAGAATTGCATCCTTTCCTGCAATGCTTGGCATGCAAAATATTTTAAATAACATGATAATAACAATCATACAATATGAAATACATTTTTACTCACAATTTAACTTAATAGTTACATAAGAATTACTTGATAATCACTTGATAATTACTTGATACTCATGCTAAATTCTCAAGTGACATCTCACTTGATTATCAAGTGACATTTTTCAGTAGGGAGAAAATAATATGTTTTAATACAAAATCTTCTTTTTAAAGAATTCTCCTCGCTTTCATTCGCCTCCATCCGATATGCCGATGTATTGTTTAAATAAATATTCTATCACAAAAAATAGCGATGCGTGGGGTAGGTGCAGGGTTTAGGGCTTTTGGTTTTAGATTTATTTCCCGTTTTCGCTAGCCTTCTTATAATTTAAAATTTTAAATTTAATCTAATCCTAACATTTAAAATCTCGACGCGTGAGGTAGCTGGGTTTGAGGGTTTTTGTTTTAAATTTATTCTTTGCTTTCGCTTGCCTTCGTCTGATGTGCCGACGTATTTTTTTAAAATTAAGCTTGTCTCATTAAGAATCGCGACGCGTGGGGTAGCTCGGTTTAAGGGGACAGATACACCTTAAATAGCCAAAAAATGAAAAATTCAATTTTTTGTTTATATTTTTCCCAAATTGTTTAAAAAATGAATTAAACTTCATTTCTAAGGCTTCGAAGGGAATTTTTATACTAAATAGATATGCATCAAACACATTTTTAATTAATATTTTTTTATAAAATCCCACACTCATCTGGAAACTATATATGTTTGAAGCATATCTATTAGTATAAAAGTTCCCTTCGAAGCCCAAATCTTAAGTAAGTCTGCGGTAGCTGAAAAATGGAAATTCTGAATTTTGGCCTTCGAAGAAATGTCATACCTGATAATATAGCATATATAAACATGGATTTATGTTTCTTACATTATACTTGAATAAATTTAATAGTTTTTAATTCATTTTTTAAACAATTTGGGAAAAATATAAACAAAAAATTGAATTTTTCATTTTTTGGCTATTAAAGGTGTATCCGTCCCCTTAAAGGTTTTAGATGTATTCCTCGCTTTCACTCGCCTTCTTATTCTTCGATGTGCCAACGTATTTTTTAAATTAGTACTCTCATTAAGAATAGCGACGTCTTGGGTAGCTGGGTTTAAGCATTTCGGTTTTAGATTTATTCCTTGATGTCGCTTGCCTTCCTCCGATGCGCCGACTTGTTTTTAAATAAATCGCTCGTAAATAGTAGCGGCGGTGCGTGGGGTAGGTGGGTCGAAGGTTGTGTGGATTAATTAGTTTTAAAAATTTGTATGACCCTCCCCCCCTAATGGAAATAATTGGGTGTACCAAAGTGTGGCAAAGTATGCTAAAGTGTGTCAAAGTGGGCCAAAGTGTGCCAAAGTAGACCATGATCTTCTTGAAATTCTATCAATTTCTATTGTAATTTTTCATATTAAGTTTTATCGACTTATATCGATTTTTATCGCATTTTATCACGTTTTATCAAGTTCTAATGCAAAAAGTGGAATTAAGATTCACTATTCAAGTCGATAAGTGATCTAATCGACTTCTATCGACCTTTTCCGGCAGGGCGGTGCCGTCATTCGGCCGACATCATGTTATCGGGGCTTTTTTGACAAAATATGGCACAGTATAGCACAGTTTGGCACGGTATGGTATAGTATGGCACACTTTGGTACAGTGAGATATATCCCGCCGCCCGCGCGCCAAAACATTGCCACGCACGATGCCGTCATATCGACGGCACGCGTGGAGCTTGAAGTTCCAGTTATAGAACGTAACAATAAATAATTTATACAAAAAAAAAAAAATTCTAGCGTCGGTAAGACTTGAACCCGGATCCTTTGGGTTAGTAAGCTGAAAGTCTACCACTGAGCCTCAAGTACTTGTTACAGTTAATACTGTGACGGCCAAGTGCACGTCAAACGTCTAACGGCTAAACATGTACTAAATGTAATAAGATTATTGTTTCAGCAAGCTGCCAACGAGCGCCGAAACGAGCGAGAACGAGAAACGAGGCAAGATAGAGTCAGAGAGAGTGAGAGCATAGGTAGCGCGGTTGCCGCCTGGCCGCACAGCGTTGGCGAGATATGACAACGATGTGCCGACGGCCGGGAGAACCGCGACTAGAGTTAGTGTCGCTGCGCTATCCACGCGAGTAGCTCGCGCTACTGTATACGCGGATTTGTTGTGAGTCCTGCGAGCATCTCGAGAGCGAACGATATTCGTCCGTGCGTTACCGACGAGTTGCTGCGACGCCCGTCTGAACTGTACATCTCCACGTCCGAGACTGGACCACGTCCGTTGTGTCAAGTACTACTGCCACTACCGAGTTGTAAGTACCTGCACTCTCACTCTCTCACGTCGACAGGGTAATATCTCTCGTCTCTCTTTATCGTTCGTCGAAGTGTGAGGCGTTTGCACCTCCGTGTATAGCTACAATTGAATATACATTTCCTTATCTAAACTTCTCGTGTGTTATTTCCTACGACCCGACCTACGCCGCCTCCGCGGGCTCGTGTGAAAACACGTGCCTGATCTGAGTCGGCCGAGCCGTGCCTTCTGCACGTCCGACGTTAATTTACAATAAACAGGGCCCTTCTGACCCTGGTTATAACACGGCAGGAAAGTATTAACCGAGTGTTATAATACAAAAATTTAAACTCATGTACTTCAAGTAGCTTTAGATACTTAGTACTTTTACAATATTAATTAACAATTGCCCGTAATTGCCTTAAAGCTGCTGTCCGCCGTAAATGTTGGAAAAACATGCCTCAACAGGGGAATTCGTCGGGAATACAAGTTGTTCTACGTTTCTACGTCTTACTTCGACTTGCATTTTCTGTAAGTCTGTTATTTCACTTTACTTTTTTGAAATGCTAATTAAATATATTGAAACTTGATAATTAACTTTTAAATACTGTAAACAACTGCAGAAAAACGCCGTAACAGTTTTGTTGTTATAATTCTAACCTATAGGTTACAATCATCAAAGCAAGTTCGATTGCCGATATAGAACAGAAGCAAAATTGCGACGTTGCCAAAATATTCCAGAATACCGAAACGAGTGAACTGACGGCACGCGACACGCGACACCGGTATACCGTGAAGACAGAACCTTAAGGTTTATCTTCGTTCGCTGCTCTCACAGAGACAATTTAGACCGTTATCAAAAAATTTCATTGGCGGGTACAGAGGAAATAGGAAGCAACTTCAGAGAGTTCAACAACAACAAAATCAACGCGCGCGGCACGCGCGCTAAGCCAATTTCTAGTTATACAAATTAAGCATACTTACACTGCATGAGGTTAAAATAAGATTTTACAGAAAATAAGAATAATTTTAAAAAGTTCAGTATATTAATAAAAGTTAAAGAATAATTTTGTATAACGGAATCATTATCATCAATATTATACTTTATTTTATTATTGTACAAAATGGTAATTATTTTTTTGTTAACCCTTATAATTGTTAAGATAAATTATTCTCAATTTGTATTCAACATTTTTACTATTTTAACTCTATTAATTGATAAATATTAATAACGATATTTTTTCAAGTTTTTTAAGTGGTTTGAAAAAAATTTCATTTAGTGAGCACTTGCAATACTTCTTAAATCTGCTAGAGCATTTTTAATATAAACCTAACTTATTTCCTTGGTAATCCTTACAACTTAGCAAACGCTTTTACATTTTCTAGCCATGAAGCATGCGATACTCATATTGAATATATAAGCAAGAGCTATATTATCACATATTATTTTTAAAGTTTTAGCATTTTCTTTGTTCACTTCCTTACTTTTTAATTTGAAAGCCTCAATGGTATTCACAACATACGAATACTCTTATCGCACATTGATTGATTTTGAAAACATCAATTTACAGCTAGCCATTGCTGGTCATGTTAAATTTGGCACGTAGGTTAATGAAGTTTCATAGCTTCTTCGAATTATTTATATTTTTTTGATCTCCACTTTTAGTAGTTTAATTTGTTCATTACATCCATTGATTTTAGCCATTAGAGACCATAGGTTTGTTCTTTCGTAGTACTCTCACTCTCATCCTTCAGTACAAGCACTTTATGCCCTTGCCCTTGACTCTGGGACAAATAGCGCATGATGCTAGGGAACTAGAGTTAAGTTAGTGAGTATATATCTTCTTTCTATCTTGGCAGAGATCGAGTACAAGGATATGGTGAAAAGTTGTATATGCATCACGGAAGTAAAGTACATTAATATTGGTTAAAAAAATGATAGTCCTCTGGCTTTTTTGTTGAATATCTTGAAGAAAAAAATTGCTTATTATAGTTCAAACAGTAAGTTGTAGCCTAATCATCCAGTGGTACAATGGTATAGGTTGGGTAGGTTGGGTTTAATAAAAATGGCGTTGCTAGACATCCGACAAAAATCAAAAATGTTATTTTAAGGTTATAAAATATAATTAGCTGTGCTGTTGCATGTCCCGTGGGAAAATTTTTGACATCCTTGCCAAAGTCGTTATACTAGTCCAGTATACCCCAAAAAGAACACCAAAAAATTTTAGAACCACCTACTACGAAAATTCGAATTTTCGCTTTATACCATGGGCCCGTACCCCCAGTTCCAAGTTATGGACATATAAAAAATTAAAATTTTCTCAATTTTTGCTTTTTATGACAACTAAAATAGCTTATAACTCAAAATAGAAGCATTTTAGGTAAAAAGTCATAAATACCTTTTTTGCATATTTCTTATAGAATAGAATATAAAAAAAAAGTTTATTTTGACCTATATAGTTTGTTTCATATTCCTATATTAAAATATAAGCTATACAGGCCAAGTGCTCAGCTTTGGCAGAGGCAATTTTGGGTTTTCGATAGTGAAAGTGTTTCTTATGACAAGAGCTTCGAGCATGCCAAGTTTGATAATGGGATGGACCTTGCAGTAGAAGTTACATGATTTTGAACAAAATATGTTGTATTGCTGTATGTTATTTATGGACTATAGGGTTATGTGCACAACTTCTTTGCAGCACATGCATGTTCAGTACATATCATGATATAAGCATACTGAAGCCATTATAGTTTCAAATAACAAGTCAAATTAATGACTAATATGAAAATAACTGTGATATAGACATAATTAAGTCTTGAATAATGCTTAATTCAAGATACAACTTTAAGTATACATATTTACTTTAAATATTATTGTATACTATGTATGCTGATATACTATATATCTATAATATATATCCATCGATTTCTTATTCTTGTTAATTGTTCAATGTAATACAACACATATAATGACATTTTTATTTTGAAAACATGAACAAGTAGCACCCTTTAAATCCGTATCGATTTCCATATTCCTTCTTATTAATTGTTCAATGCAATACAACACATATAATGACATTTTTATTTTGAAAACATGAACAAGTAGCACCCTTTAAATCCGTATCGATTTCCATATTTTTAATACCCCATTTCCCATGGAGTGTATTTTTTTGGAGCAGATGAGTTTTTTAACCTCAAACCTTACAATTAAATGTTAAAATATTACAAACTGTACAATAATTGTAGCAGTAACCATCAGTAATCGTAATTATATAATACTTTGTTCAAGAAATAATAACTTTTACAGTTGTGCATTGCAAAAATTATCTTTTTACAACAGTCTGTTCCGAAAAATTTTAGTCCATGGGAAACAGGGTATTTATAAAATTCGGAATGGAATTGGAAGACGCCAGTGCTGTTTTCAAAACACATGAATGAATTTAGAAAACATTAAATGTTGTACAAGATAAAGAAATTCCTATACAACCTGCAATAGTTAATGAGAATGGTTTTTGTAGAAATATATATATATATATATATTATGACTGTACAAACGTACATCACAAATATTTTAGATAAATCTATACATAAATAAATAATTTGCATATGTTCTTTTAATTTTATATTTAAATTCTACAGAATTTTATTAAATAATAAATATTATTGGTGGACTATGCAGCTGTCTGCTGTAGTTATCTCATCATTTCATAATTTTGGAGCAAATTCAAAACTTTCTGATTGGCCAACGCCATTCCGGAGAATCTGTTCCAGATTTTTCTATACCATGGGCCCGCACTCTGAGGGTGCTCAAAGGTCTGAAAAATTTGTGTTCTTTTTGGCGTATACTATAATTTTCATTTGGGTTGAGTTGACTCACCCATCATCTTAACTTGGTTTATTGGGTTAAACATTATATGTACCCGACTTTTGAGGATTTTTAGTCCCTTCGTTCAGAGCAGTGCTAAAGCAATCATACACCCTTCGACAGACTCTGAGTAAATAGACTTTAGAAAAATCCTCAAAAGACAGGAAGTGTACATTTGTCTTTTGACGATCGATTCTCAAAAGACGAGATAATCCTGAAAATGCTGGATCGGTGCCAAAAAAAATCCTTAAAAGTATAGTTATATGCATATATATATATGCATGTGCGTGTGTGTATTTGATTTTTTCTTATTTGTCCGACAATTTTTAAAAAAATCATTAAATATTTGTCATACACATAGTCATAAGTTCATTTTAATATTTTTTTTGGCTATCCCTTATGTTTATGACATCATTTTCGTCACATTTACATAGTTTTATCTGTTTGTATGACAATTACGGTTAAAAACACTGGTGTCCCTCAAGGTACGATCTTGGGACCGATGCTTTTCATTATATACATTAACGATATATTAAAGGAGATTCCTTTGTGAGTCGATAATTTCGTATACAGACGATACTGCTATAATAGCTTCTGGAAATGATTGGTTAGAAACCCAAGTTAGCATGAACAAGTTTAATATAATAACAATTTAAATTGTAATTATAGCGGCAGCTAGAAGAAAAAAAAAGTAGTTTTTTGACTGCCTTTGTTCTAGCTCAACTTTAGAGGCTAGCCACTTTGTTAAAAATGTTAATAAATGATTGTGCTTAACATGTAATGCTGCTTAAAACATAAAAAACTATCTCAGCAAGGAGAAGTCATATTGATTCAGACAGGGCTCAAAAAATTGTAAAAAAATAAAGCTATTTAAAAATTCGAAGGTTATTAATGCAAAAATATTAATTGTTAAATAATAGTAGTTCAAAGTTTGAGCCATTAATGTGTTTTAGTAGCTGGTGATAAATCTGAAAGGAAAGCAAGACCCATGCTGAAATTTGAGGCTTGCTTGTATTACTGTCATGTCAATTTCATCTTTTATCAACATTTTTAACAAAGTAGCAAGCCTCTAAAGTTGGGCTAGAAAAGACTGCATTTTTTATCTTTCAGCTGCCGCTATAATTGCAATTTGAATTTTTATTAAACCCAACCATTGTGCCACTGGATAGTTAGGGAAGTACTACCGGTAAAATATTGTTGGTTTAGAAAATGATAAAATTTAGCGTATAGGTATAGATTTTACTATAAAAAAGACAGAGAAAGTTTAGTGAAGCTTTAGAGCTTAAGGAAAGGCCGGAGCCATGCTAATTGGTTCAAGTCTTATCTTACCTCAAAAATTGTTAAGATCATAAATAAAACGTAAATACACTTATTTATAGCGTCAAAATGCAGTGTTCCGTGTTTGCTGTTATAATAAATTATATTAACTTAGTCTTATTTTTGTGTAATCATGCATAATTTTTACAAATAACCCCTAGTGGAAATGGATTGTGTGCCAAAGTGTGCCAAAGTGTGCCATAGTGTGCCATAATGTTCCAAAGTGTTCAAATTCGGAAATTTATTACACTTTGGCATACCTTGGTATACTTTGGCACACTCTGGCACACTTTGGCACATTTTGACACACATGGGTTTTTCGGAAATTGAGGACTTAGAACATTTTTGCACGAAATCTGGAAAACTTGTATTCCCGACGGATTCCTCTGTTGAGGCATGTTTTTCCAACATTTACGGCGGACAGCAGCTTTAAGGCAATTACGGACAATTGTTAATTAATATTGTAAAAGTATTAAGTATCTAAAGCTGCTTGAAGTACATGAGTTTAAATTTTTGTATTAACTGTAACGAGTACTTGTGGCTCAGTGGTAGACTTTCAGCTTACTAACCCAAAGGATCCGGGTTTAAGTCTTACCGACGCTAGAATTTTTTTTTTTATATAAATTATTAGTATTAAAATTATTATTATTAGTAGTATTAAATTATTTATTGTTACGTTCTATAACTGGGACTTCAAGCTCCACGCGTGCCGTCGACATGACGGCATCGTGCAGTGGCAATGTTTTGGCGCGCGGGCGGCGGGATATATCTCACTGTACCAAAGTGTGCCAAAATAACATACAATACCTATAGTCCATAAATAACATAAAGCAATACAACATATTTTGTTCAAAATCATGTAACTTCTACTGCAAGGTCCATCCCATTATCAAACTTGGCATGCTCGAAGCTCTTGTCATAAGAAACACTTTCACTATCGAAAACCCAAAATTGCCTCTGCCAAAGCTGAGCACTTGGCCTGTATAGCTTATATTTTAATATAGGAATATGAAACAAACTATATAGGTCAAAATAACTTTTTTTTTATATTCTATTCTATAAGAAATATGCAAAAAAGGTATTTATGACTTTTTACCTAAAATGCTTCTATTTTGAGTTATAAGCTATTTTAGTTGTCATAAAAAGCAAAAATTGAGAAAATTTCAATTTTTTATATGTCCATAACTTGGAACTGGGGGTGCGGGCCCATGGTATAGAGCGAAAATTCGAATTTCCGTAGTAAGTGGTCTGAAAATTTTTTTGTGTTCTTTTTGGGGTATACTGGACTAGTATACCGATTTTGGCAAGGATTTCAAAAATTTTCCCACGGGACATGCAACAGCACAGCTAATTATATTTTATAACCTTAAAATAACATTATTGCAGGTTGTATAGGAATTTCTTTATCTTGTACAACATTTAATGTTTTCTAAACTCATTCATGTGTTTTGAAAACAGCACTGGCGTCTTCCAATTCCATTCCAAATTTTATAAATACCCTGTTTCTGACGCTAGAATTTTTTTCTGTATAAATTATTAGTATTAAAATTATTATTATTAGTAGTATTAAATTATTTATTGTTACGTTCTATAACTGGGACTTGAAGCTCCACGCGTGCCGTCGATATGACGGCATCGTGCAGTGGCAATGTTTTGGCGCGCGGGCGGCGGGATATATCTCACTGTACCGTAGTGTGCCAAAGTGTGCCAAAGTGTGCCAAAATGTGCCAAAATGTGCCATAGTGTGCCAAAGTGTAATAAAGTGTACCATGCTGTGCCATACCGTGCCAAACTGTGCTATACTGTGCCATACTTTGTCAAAAAAGAGATGTTTGTTTCCAAAAAACCCATGTGTGTCAAAGTGTGCCAAAGTGCAGCAAATTTCCGAATTTGAACACTTTGGCACACTTTGGCACACTTTGATACAGTATGGCACACTTTTGAACACTTTGACACACTTTAGCATACTTTGGCACACCCAATTATTTCCACTACCCCGATAACATCGCGTGCCGGGCATTTTGGGTTACGCATGCTGGCCGCTCGTGCCGTCATTGTGACGTCCCCAAGACATCTTTCGTTGGAATTTTCAACAATTTTTTTTGCCTGCCATTCGGGAAGTCATAATGTTGACATTTTGGCGGCACAGAGTGCCAGCACGCATGCTCACATTGCGGCGGCACGAAACTTTGTCAGAATGACGGCCATGAGTGGCGGCTGTATGACACCGGCACGAACGAAGGCAAAATGTCGGCATTTTGCGGTCACGCCGTGTTGGCACGCATGGCAGCATAATGACGACATTTTGAGGAGCTACATGACGGCATTGTGCCTTCGACCCGTGTTCCAAATTTATTAACATTTGGCGCTGTCAGAGTGCTAGCAGAATGCCTGCTGGGAGTGCTGGTTTGGGCTATTATTTATCCACCGGACTTTGTTCCTTGCCAATTTTTATTAATTATATTATTATGACTACTCTTTCATGACTACCGAATTTATAGCAGCCTGCCAGTTTCGCGCCTTACACGAAATAAGCGGTGAATATCAATGTTGTTAAACGTGTTAATAATAATTTTGGTGATTGTTTATTACAATAACTTGCAACTTTATTAACATCAACAGCTGCTCGCAGTAGATAAGGACACAATTAGCTATGACTTGTAACAAGTGTTCGTGGTCGAGTGGTAAAGTGCCAGCCTGCTAACTAAAAGGTTCAGGGTTCGATCCCCGTTAGGGTTTTAATTTTTTTGTTTTTTCTTAATTTAAGTGCCGGCACGATGCTTGTACCGCGTGCCAGCATTGTGCTGAGCACAATGCCGTCATTTCCGAGTCATGGAGCAGGGGTACCTGGACGTCACGCGTGGCCCATTCCGAGCAGTCTCGGTGCCGTCATTCGGCCGACATCATGTTATCGGACGTAAACTACGACACGAAGTGAAGACAGCGATATCAGTAAAATGACCGTCACTTTCGTGTACATTATTGGATAAAATGTGGTACCTTATGCGGATGTGCCCGGTCACTATCTGTGTCAGGAGTCGGGAGTTATTTCTGCTGCCTCCTGCGATGCACTTGGTCCAGCCGACATTGGTGTCCTGACCCATTACCGCTTTGGCTTGTCTGCATCCTTGAGTTCTTTGCCATTCCTTAGTATGCTCCCTCTCAACCCAGCCCCGGATTTCACCCGTTAGCAGGCACCTATGTAGGGCTCCTGCCCGATTGGAGGGTATTTAGCTCCCAAAGCTGCAAGTCTATCTGCTATTTCGTTACCCCTGATCCCGGTGTGCCCTGGGACCCAGAGCAGCCTGACCTTGTTGTTGTGAGCGGTCAGCTGATTTACAACCACTTTGCATTCCCAGACCAGTCTGGAGGTCGTCCTATGAGCCATAAGTGCTCTAAGTACAGCCGGGCTGTCTGAGCAAATGGTGATAATTCTATCCCTTGCGCCGAGTTCAATGTTCCTCTGAGCACAGATCAGTATAGCGTATATCTCTGTCTGGAAGACCGTAGCATACCGCCCTAGGGAAAAGAAGGTTCCCCTTCCATCCCTTTGGCAGTAGTACCCCGAACCAATGCCAGTCTCTGCCCTAGAGCCATCTGTGTACCACACGTGCCCAGTTCCTGGTAGACTGTCCCTGCGGGTCTTCCATTCTTCTCTTGTCGGTATCACGACCCAGTATCTTCTTCCAAAGTAGCGCGGAATCATCATATCAGTTTTGATGGAAAATTCCGACAAGAGATCCACCCACCCGGGAGCCGGGTGTGCTTCGTGCCTTGTGCCATTGTCCGTACGCATTGAGTCTGTGCGCTGCCTTAGCAGCCATCCCAATGATAGTAAGATGGAGTGGTTCCACCTTCACAAGGATTCCAAGTGCCTTGGTAAGCGTGGTCCTATAGGCCCCAGTCGCCCTCCTTAGCACCTGTCCCCTGAGTTTGTCTAGCGCTGCCCTAGCACCCGCCAGCTCCGCCCTTGGCCACCAGACCAACGTGGCGTAGGCCAGAGGAGGTACCAGGTCGGCCCTGCATAGCCACAGTATAATCCGGGGACTTAGTCCCCATGTACTGCCAAATGCCCTGCGACATGTCCAGAGAGCCACCAGGAATTTATCGCACTGGGCCGTGAGATGCTTCTCCCGGGTTAACTTTTTATCCAAAACAATGCCGAGGTACTTAGCTGAGTCCTTTACCTGTAGGGCGACTCCAGAGAGTTTGGGCGCTCTGTAGGCATCTAACTTGTATTTGCAGGAGAAGATCACCATTTCAACTTTATCCGGGTTAACCGAAAGTCCCGTCGAGCAGCACCATCTCTCCACGTTGAAGGGGCAGCATTCTTACGAAGAGCAATGAGCTGCGCCTTCTCTATGCCCCCAGAACGACACCCGAAGCGAAGGAGGAGTTAAAGATTTTAACTTAAAATTCTCCAATAGCCGGAAGAGCCATGGTAATCACTCGTTAGGGAACCCCATCCTCCTCCCTTGCCTGCGAGGAGATCCCGGCGAAGTGAGCATTTAGCGCCCCGGCGAGAAACTACGAAGTTCCTCCTCCTTGCTTTTCTTTCCAGATAGTCTTATTATTGTTAAGAGCGTCTAAGAGATGTTGTTGCATATATAAATTCCGCTCTTCTATTATTCGCAGGTCAACCTCCTCACTGAGTCGAAGAAACTCACTAAGAAGCTCAGCACGGCCAGTACGTTGATAACGTCTATGCCTAGCATCTCGCTTGTCCATGAGCAACGTCAACTCAGGACCAAGCCATGGAGCAAGCGTTTTGTTAGGGCAAACCTTCTTAAGAGGCGCCAATTCATCAAGGGCAAGATTAAGATGACTATTTAAAATATGCAAAGCGGCCTCTAGGTCAGATTCTATAGAATTCATGGATGACCAATCATAGCTAGAAAGCAAGTCATTTAGTGAAACCGGGTCAATACTGATAAAATTTCTGCACAAGAAAGAGTCTCTTACAGGAGAGACAAAGATGTCAATAGTAATGTCTAAAATACTGTGCTTTCCAAAACTGGGCAACTATTCGTTCTTAAAGTTCAGCACCGTATCGTTACCGTCCGTCATGATAATGTCAATCCATGTGTGAGAGGAAGCTGTACGATGCGTAGGGCCGTGCCAAATAATTTGGAGTGAAAGCTCTGTTGAGAGACACCGGGTAGTTTTCGCGTCATCAGATGTCTACGACAAGTCTGCATTCAAATCTCCCATAATAATTTTGTGGTTATTCCGTGGACTCTTAGAATGGAAAAGAGGTCAGAATTGTTCTGCATTTGAATTTTTGTTATTTGAGTCACCCTGCTGTACGCTGCAGAATAAATATTCTGGAATTCCAGGTTTTCCTTTTCCCTGGGTTTTGGAGTTTGCAAGAACTCCTACTTTATATCCAGTGCGCACATACAGAGCAATCCCTCCCCCGTTCACGTTTCTATCCTGCCCGAACAACGAATAGCCCTTCACCTGAATGAGACTGTCGTCGACGACTGGTCCCAGCCACAACTCCGCGATACCGAAAACATGATAGGAGGGATGATTGGCAAGAAACAGATGCAGCTGCTCAATGCGAGCTCTAAGGGAGTTCACGTTGAGAAACCCAGCCTGGACAAAACTACCATTTTCGCCCCTCCGTTCGTCTCCATCCAGAGCAAGTCACGGCGTCTCCCCCGGCTCGCTCTGCTGAGCATCCCTTACTTTATTCTTTCCAGCAGTGTTAGCATGCGCCGCCTTGCTATCGTTTGAGGAGGTCGCGGCGCCAGACCCGCACGCTGTATAGATGGCTTGCAAATCTGCAGCCGACGCGAACACATGCGCTTGCTCTTCCCCCCTTCTTCTAGCTAGAAACCTGCCACCCGCATGCCAGACATACTTGAAGCCCAGTCCCTGAGCTATGGGCCGTAAGCTTTTAAATAGAAGGAATTAGTCTCGGGGTAACATCTCGTTTATAAGACTTTATGCCCTGATATGCAGGTGGCAGCCTCCGCATCCAGCAGATCGGGTTTGGCGTCAGAAGTTGTCAGATAATTGTTGTCTACTGAACGCTTAGCCCGTATTATATCCTTGACTAGGCCTGGCCCAGCAAGTTGTACAATTACGGACGACATAGCCGTCGAGCGCGTTTTTCCGTGTATCGATTTACCAATTCTCACCTCGCTCGAACCACGGAGGCTCATTATGCGACTGCTCAATATATATTTTTCGCTTAGGGCTGGAAGCACGGTGTTGAACATCGCGAAGGCGGCATTGCTTGTAATTTTCCCATTAATATTCGACCCTTGCTCAAATAGTCCGCTGATAATGACTTCGCTATGCTCCACCGCACCACCACCCAAGCCTGCCTCTAATTCTGCGGAGCTAGGTTGATTATTTTAGCCAAGTGAGGAACCTGGTTCGTCAGTGTTCACCGCCCGAGAGCCGGAAGAACCGGAGCGGGTGTCCGATGACTTCGAATCGTCGTTAAAATTCCGGTAGGCAGGATGGAAGTCCTCAATCATCTTTCGCGTTTTTTGCAATTCGTCCTTAAGTAAAATGTTTTCGTTCAGCAGCTGCCTGTTCGCTACAAGTATCTCACTAGATGCTTTGCAATTGCATTCTAGTTGACTCTCGAGAGCAGAAATTCGGGCATTCAATTCCTCGACACAGATTACAGAGCCCCCCCCCCCCCCCCCCGCCAGGGGAGGGACACAGCTCGATGTCGAATTCCTGCTTACCAGAGACTTGAGCTTATCCAGCTACTGCTGAAGCATGTCGAATCTTTGAAAAAAAAGTTCCATCGTGCTTCCCGGGATTAATATATTAGTTACCCCCATAAGACTAGCGTTTCCAAGCAGTGGGTCAGATAGTTTGCTACTCGAGAGGTCTATGGAGTCCTTAGTGGTTTGGTCATCTTAAAAATAGTCGTCAGATTCGAGTGCTGCAGTTTCCAGCGTGCAGTTTGGCTAGTCACGTCTGGAAGTCTGCAGCCCGCTCAACGGCCGCTCCAGTCAGCTGCTGCTGTTTGCCTGGCGCCTGGGCGTCGGCAGCCCGCTCCACTCAGCTGATGCTGGACGCCAGGTAGTGTTGGCTTGCGCTGTGAGCTGTTGGTCGCTCTGGTTACGCGACGGCAATTCTCGAGCGGGGTCGATGCCCTCGGCTTGGGCAGTAGGTGGGGGGGGGGGGGGGGGTCACGGGACGCACCGGCTTGTTGTGCTGCTGCTGCTTAGAGCCCGCCTTTGCGCTCACCTGAGGTTGTTTGTTCTGCGGCGTCGTCTGCTGTTTTATCTCTCTTTCACTCTGCTGGGCTGACGTCGCTGGTATCTTGGTGCTGCCTCGGCATTTGTTATTATGTTTTTAATACATGTAGCTTGTAAATGTTGATACGTTGGTGAATGTTGGCTTATAAAACCATGAACCTTTTTATAAAACATTTATATAGTACTACAAAAACAGTTAAATAACCGTTAAACATTAACGAACAAACAACATGTAATATTTGTCCTAATTTAAAATATGAAATGTTTTTAAAAAATGTTAGAATTATAATATGGGATGAAATATCGATGGTATCTAGACATGCTTATGAAGCAATAAATAGATTTTTACAAGATTTGTGTATTAATAACAATCCTTTCGGAGGGAAAATCGTCGTTCCGTCTGGTGATTTTAGATAAACACTTCCTATAGTACGCCATGGCAATTGTACAAAAATGATGAAGTTATGTGTAAAAAGAAGTAAATTATAATTATCTTTTATGCAATTATCATTAAATGAAAATTTGAGATTATAGAATACAGATCATGAATTTCATTTAATAACAAAATAATGTTAGAAAAATTCTATAAAAATATATTTGTAATGATGAATTGATTATAGAAATTTTCTAAATATAACATTTTCTAAATATAAAATTAATCCAAATGACTTATCGTTAAAAAATAAAGTGATTTTATCACCATTACATTCTTATATATCAAAAATTAATGAAAATATAGTTAAAAAAATTTATGGTGAGAGTTTTGTATTTTATAGTAATGACAGAATTGAAATTGAAAATGATAGCAATTTCATAGACTCAATACCAACTGAATTTCTAAATTCGTTGACACCAAATGGATTACCACCACATGAATTAATATTAAAAAGAGGTACGATAGTTAGTTGTTTAAGAAATTTAGATATCGGTGGTGGCTTTTGTAATGGAACAAGAATGCTTATTAAGGATATAAAAAAAATTAGTTGGACAAATCATTACTGGTAAATATTCTGGTGATCAAAGACCATCGTTAGATGAGATTAAGTTTTGCTATGACTATAAAGAGATCTGAATGTTAATCTTTTGACAAAGTTGGAATATATTTGCGCACTACAGTATTCAGTCATGGTGAATTATATGTTGCTTTGTCAAGAAACATCGAAAAATAACTCAAAGTAATTTTTAAGTAAGGAGTCTATTTGCGAGCAAGATGAGGATTTATTAAAAGATGATAAGAAACGAAGAAAACCGAACACCAATACAAAAATATATACAAAAAACGTAGTATAGTCGGAAATCTTGTTAAATTAATTTAATTTTCCACATGATAAATTATATTCGATTCATTCATACTCTATAATACAATAAATATAAAAATATAATCATAATCAATCTTTAAAAAATTATAATAATAAACACGATTAACTGGTCCAGTTATCGCCAATGTCTACAAAAATTATTACATAAATAAATAAATTCTTATATATACTGGTCATTTTTTGACTTAGTCATTGTCATCATTAGTTCTAAGTATATACATAGGTGGCCTGATTATAAATAATAATTGTTTGGCTGAGTTATCGTATTATAAAATTTAAATATACAACATTGATTGTTTAGCTGAGTTATTGCCATTTCTTTATTCCTACCCTATAACAATAACCGCTTGATTAAGATAAATTAAAAAATGTATTACGATAGTTATAATATTAGCTGTGTTATTATTATTATCCACATTCATCCTGTATAGGTATAAAAAGCTTTAATTTAATCTGTCTAAAGTAAATACTGTATATTATACTGTAAATTTACTTAAGAAAACTTGTATCTTCTTGTAGACGATGTCTAGGTGCCAGGATGACCCCTATGTCGAGGCGGCGTCGTCTACAAGGAGGAATGTAAATTAAATGTATCGAAAAAAATCGTAACTACTTGTAGAGGATGTCTAGGTATCAGGATGACCCCCAGGTCGACGCGACATCGTCTACAAGGAGGAGCATTGTATCAAATGTACCGAAATAATTGTAACTTCTTGTAGACGATGTCTATGTGCCAGGATGACTCTTTGATAGGCGGGATATCGTCTACAAGGAGGAGTATCGTATGTGAATCAAATGTACTGAAAAAAATTCTAACTTCTTATAGACAATGTCCAGGTGTCAAGATGACCCCCGGGTCAACGCGACATCGTCTACAACGTAGAGCACCACTCAAACATAAAATATAACGAAAAATACTCCTGACTTCCTGTAGACAATGTCCAGGTGCCAGGATGACCCCGGGGTCGACGAGACATCATCTAAAGAGAAGAGCGTCACTTAAACATAAAGTATACCAAAAAATACCTTTGAATTCTTGTAGACGATGTCCAGGTGCCAGGATGACTTCCTTATCTACGGTATATCGTCTACAAGAAAGAGCATCGGATATAACCCCAAATGTACGAAAAAAACCGTATGTATATCATATCGTTTAAATAGTCCTTATCATGATTATCCTCAGCATCATCTGATCTGGACCACATCCGGAAATTTTTATTTAGCATTTTTATGCATCTAAATTTGTACTATAAGTGTATAAAAAGAAAAAATTATATTTTTTGTTTTAAATAAGAGATAAGTATGTTTGTACGTACGTACGCTACTTTGCTAATGTTTATTGTTAATGTTTGCAAAAACAAATTATTCAATAATTACAATTTTTTAGATGAATCTAGGCGTTTATATGCAAAGATTACAATCGATGTTGTACAATTAATTTTTGTTAAATATTTTCATGAAATATTGAAATATTTACAGAAAATATCGTTTTCCAAAATAAAGAATTTTAATATTATGTAGATAGATTCTTTTACATTTTTTATTACCTGATATGTATACGTGTGGCTGTGTATGTGTGCTTGCGTACAGCTAATCAATTAATTAATAAACGATAAAACCATTTTTTTCAGACTATAGGGAAAAATAATAAAATGCTGCAGCATATCAACTATAGAGTTCGTATAATATTACAAGACTCTAGAACATTTATTGGCACCTTCAAAGCATTCGATAAGCACATGAATTTGATACTTGGTGATTGTGAAGAGTTTCGAAAAATTAAACCAAAAAATACCAAACAACCCGAGAGAGAAGAAAAGAGAGTTCTCGGATTTGTACTGTTACGTGGAGAAAATATTGTATCTTTAACAGTAGAAGGACCACCACCACCTGAAGAAGGTTTACCAAGAGTTCCAATACCTGGAACAAACACAGGTCCAGGTGTTGGTCGAGCTACTGGACGTGGTATGCCTGCTAATATTTCTGGTATTCCGGCTGGATTACAAGGCCCAGTTCGTGGTATTGGAGGGCCATCTCAACAGATCATGACACCTGGAATAAGAGGTCAAGTATCTGCTCCACCACAAATGCATTCTGGAGCTCCTTCAAGAATTGCAGTTTCTGGAGGTCCTCCACCCGGAATGCTAGGACCGCCCCCTGGAATGATGGGTAAATATTAATTTTTTATTTCTGAAATAAGTTGAATTCAATTCTTATTAGTGAGCTGGGCTTTAAGAGGATGTCAGGGGTTATTTAGTATTTCGAATAAAATTAAATACTATAAAGCTTTGGACTTTGTTTTTCATTGCAAGCGCTAGTTAAAAAGTTATATACAGTAAAAACCGTATTTTTTGCTCCAAAGTTTCATTGAAGGTGTATTTTGCCTACTGGATTGAAAATACTATGGCAAAAAATTACTCGATTTATCAAGTGATTTATCACAAGATGATTCACCGCTAAAAATCAGATGATACATTTTTCAGCCCGAATTGAAAAAAATAACTATTAGCGGCAACCAGCAAGTTCTCGTAATCGTAAATCTATTTTTGCCTGAAATTGAAATATAAGCAATAACCGCGCTTGAAAGTAAACAGCTAATTAGAGAATGAATACTGTGTTTTTTAAATTGGTTTCAACTAACACCTTGACATTACCTGTAATGTCCCATGTTCATATATACTTAGGCATTTATATACATGTACAACACATTTGTGATTACATTCGTGCAGTCACACAGACGACGTATACGTGATCGACTAAAACAGAGCAAGGATTTGCATGTTGCAAAACACTTCGCGCCGAAAACCAGAGAGTGCTTACACCTGCTTGTCAGTACTCCTCGTGCGCATACAACCCCAATACGTACGAAATCGACTTCTGGATGGCGAATGCTGATTGGATTAGGATTATCTTTACCATCTAAATTTTACAACCGCTTGCATTGGCACCGTGAATTTAAAAACCCTCGAGCCGATCCACGCTACGCCTTTTTACGCGAGTCAAGGTACTGCCACTGGCTGTACCCGGTGATAGAATACGAGGGCTGTGAATTTGTGCGCATTGCCTATTGAGTGCGTAGAAAACACAAACTCTGCACATAGTTCCACAGTATACCTCTTCAATTACTAGTTAAAAGTCCCGTACTAAGTAGGAAAGGGTCCGTTAATAAATCTCGCGTTAGTGGAAAACCGCAGCTTAGATAAGTCCAAATACTTGCCACGAGAAATTGTGTAGATTAGGTCCAATCAGTATCAGTCACACCAAGAAGGAGACTACGTCATCCAACGTGTGAGAAAAAGATTGTAATTGTTAGTCGCCTTTATACCGTAATAGAAATTCCTAGTAATATTATAGAAAGTAATAATATAACAGCTAATCCAACAAATTAATGAATAGATTACACACTCTGTAACATCAAATTCATATCCGAAGTGCTCTGGTCCGTGCAAAATAAAAACGAACTATAACAATTGAATGAACTTTGATGTCTTCTCATTTATAATAAATATTCCGAAAAACCCTACAGCACGCCCTGACTCGTATTATCAGCCCATATCCAACAAGGTGAGAGACAAGGGAACATCAACTGTAAAAGCGGACAGACCAGTGTCTGCGTAAGAGCAAACTTAACTTCGTCCGCTTCTAAACCTAACCGTGGACAGTCCGTTGTCATCAGTGACACGGGCAACTTCTAACAAGAGCCATTCGATAACCTCTGTCCGCTCATAAAACTTAGTAATAATAAGGCTCTCGAGCCTATGCTAGTTCTCAATTAATAAATAATTATTTGTACTCCCGCATCACTACACTATATACATACTGTATTCACTACACTAAATACGGTCTTTACATACCCACATAAGTCTGTATCTTTGTATTATAAAGATAATTTCACATTAAAAAATTATAAAATCATTGAAATAATTGTCGTTATAAGCGTTTACAACATTTAAAAGTTTCTTTAAATGCTGATGAATCTACGTTAATAAATGTAGTGAAATCAGCTAAAGAGATTTCAATGTAAAGATGTGAGAAAGTCTCATTCATTATTTTTTTGTATTAACTGGACATTGAAATATTTTGGTTTAGATTTAGGTCATGCATTTGTATTACTTTCTGGCCTACTTTATTTCCATTGGGAAGATAAGCGGGTTTTCGGATATTGTGGATTCTAGAATTTTCATTGTTATTGTTAGTTGGGTTCGTTTTTTGTATCGTTGCGTCATCGGTGTCCGATTCTGCTGCTAATTTTAATTAGTAAAAAAGATGCCTTAATTGTTCGTAACTAATTTCAACGACCAAGAGGCTCAAATAAAATTAAAAGTAGAATTTAAATTATTGATAGCAAGGGAAAATCTAGGTCAGTTTAAAAATTTTAGAAAATCTCCAATGACAGATTCGGTATTTAAGGGCAGGTTATTTGGTACTGTCGGAGTTTTTGAAGTAGACACAAAGTGTTAAAAAAAAATATGCATCTAGCTAAGAAAACTCTCAAAAAAAAAAAAAAAAATCGGCACGCACTTATAGTTTATTGTACGCGATTATAGTTTATTGTAGAAAATAGTTGGCTATTTTATATTGATAAGCACAGAAGACAAGTGCACTGCTATATACGAGAAAATGGCCTGTACCCCGGCTCAGGACCTAAACGACCATTCTCAAGCAGGTAGACCAAGCTAACATCAGCTGTTTGTGCGCCGGAGTTGTCCTGCAGCCTAAAAATGTGACGATCGACAGTCTCGCCGTACGGCAGCTACGAGTAACCTACTAGCGATATAGCCGCTTCAAAAGTTGTTAAGAGTGACTGAGCGAGCAGCCTTGTGCTGGCTCTTGCTATCAATCGAGTCTGTACCAGAGGATTCTACACATCATCCTAATAATTTACTGCGGGCAGTGACTAGCTTTAGTTCAATCGAGTACGATTTCTTGCGGTTAGGACCGTTAGGAACAGTTAGGACCATTTCAACACAAACAGTAAAGAGCGTGAATTCTTGTGGTACTCCGCTGTTACGCGGTTGAAGAGTGGAGAGTTTGTCGTTGTCACCAAAAACGGCCTGTTCTCTTCCCGTGAGGTAAGAGGCAAGCCAACGGATTACTTGCTTAGAAAAGCCAAGAATAGATTTCTAAGGAGCTTGACGTGCTGAAATCAAAAAGAGAAAGAAGTGTTACTTTCTATTGGTTCATGCCACGCCTGACATCATCAGTCAATTTAATTAAGTCGGACTACGTGTTGTGACCAGTGCTTAAGCTAGTCTGAAGATCATTGAGTAGAGCTCTTGCTCAAAGCTAAATACAGATTTGCTCTTTGGACCCTATACCCTCTCTCCGGGCGCTGGAATAAGTACATATAGCTATACTCTTTTCAGATCCCCTCTCTCTTCGGCCAGTACCTATAGATACCCTCTTATACGTACTATCGCATTACTATTTGCTTACGTTTTCTTTCTCTGTTTCTCTCATTTTCTCTATACTTCTTGTCGGTATATCGCCTAGTACAGACAGTGACACTATATATTTGTTATCCAATGTCATATAAATTGTTAAAGCCATACTAGTAAAAATAATTGAGTGCTATAATGCTAGTGTGCAGCAGTATCTGTGGTAGGCTTGGAATTGTTGCGAGATAGCGCGAGTATTGGTGAGCTTGAGGCTTAACGGTCCCCGGTTCTGCTGAACTCTCCGAAAAGCGTCGACTTCTCGTTGACGTCTACCTCGTTCTTCTCGTGCTTAAACTCGACGGAATCGTTGCTGCAGTTGCATCTTGTCTCGAACTCATGAACTCATTAACAGATTCGTTGTCTAATGAGCCCCAGCCGCTGCTATATGTTCTTCGAGCGTTGGCATCTGATTGTTTTTGGGCTCGGTCTTAAGCAAGAAGTTAAAGTGTCGCTTACTGTCCATCACAGCGGCTACGGCGAATCCCGCTGCATCAATGACGTTATGTGATGCATACGACCGAGTTTAGGTTCACTATGATCGATACGACGCGGCGGTGCACCGCTCGGGTTAGAATCAAAGTTGATATTATGATAGATTAAGAAATTAGACCTTGCTATCTTCGACATGTTTTGGAGGAATAAGCGAATGAGGTTATGAAAGAAGAGGATCGAGGCTTTGCAGCTGGGTCGTCGCTGAGCTCAAGCTGCGAGAGACTTATTGATGTTGCTAGCCAACATGTTCTCTAGACCCCGATAACATGATGTCGGTCGAATGACGGCACTGAGACTGCACGGAATGGGCCACGCGTGACGTCCAGGTACCCCTGCTCCGGAACACGGAAATGACGGCATTGTGCTGAGCACAATGACGGCACGCGGTGCAAGCATCGCGCAGGCACTTAAATTAAGCGAAAAAACAAAAAAATTAAAACCCTAACGAGGATCGAACCCTGAACGTTTAAGTTAGCAGGCAGGCACTTTACCACTCGACCACGAACACTTGTTACAAGTCATAGCTAATTGTGTCCTTATATGTATACTGCGAGCAGCTGTTGATATTAATAAAGTTGCAAGTTATTGTAATAAATAATCACCAAAATTATTATTAACGCGTTTAACAACATTGATATTCGCCGCTTATTTCGTGTAAGGCGTGAAACTGTCAGGCTGCTATAAATTCGGTAGTCATGAAAGAGTAGTCATAATAATATAATTAATAAAAATTGGCAAGGAACAAAGTCCGGTGGATAAATAATAGCCCAAATTAACAAAATATAATACATTAAAATGCCTTATTTCGTGAATTGCGCAGCTGAAAATTTTCTAAGTTTCGCAGCTAACAAAGGCAGCATTCTGCGGGAATTTCGTCCCGACAGAATGCTGTCATGGCGAGCAGTACTCCCAGCAGGCATTCTGCTAGCACTCTGACAGCGCCAAATGTTAATAAATTTTGAACACGGGTCGAAGGCACAATGCCGCCATGTAGCTCCTCAAAATGTCGTCATAATGCTGCCATGAGTGCCAACACGGCGTGACCGCAAAATGCCGACATTTTGCCTTCGTTCGTGCCGGTGTCATACAGCCGGCACTCATGGCCGTCATTCTGACAAAGTTTCGTGCCGTCGCAATGTGAGCACGCGTGCTGGCACGCTGTGCCGCCAAAATGTCAACATTATGGCTGCCCGAATGGCAGGAAAAAAAAATTGTTGAAAATTCCAACGAAAGATGTCTTGGGGACGTCACAATGACGGCACGAGTGGCCAGCATGCGTGACCCCAAAATGCCCGGCATGCGATGTTATCGGGGGAGCGATAGGTCGGTACCCTATCCAGTTCGATGTGAGCCGAGGATCCCAGGTTGGTCCCTGATCCAGCACGCTGCTGTGTCCATACTTTTTGTATCCAACATTCACAAGTCGTGTTTGTGTCACTGGCGATCCACGCTATTACTTGAGTTTTCCTTTCGAGCGCTAGGTGCTTAGACACAAAAATCTTAACGGGCGATGCACTAGCGATGGCACGAGTTTTTTTTAAATACCATCTTGACGATCGCTGCCAACGCAGAGGGCATGACTCACGACTTGTAGCCATATGGCTCTGACTAACTTACGGGTGCGCTCCGTCTGCTCCGCGATGTATACGGCTCTCTAACACAACACACGGCTCTTTTGCAGCGGATACCTTTCTTTATGGCGTTTTCATGAAGAATTCGTAATTCGTAATCCATTAAATAAGTAGTCAGTTTGTACGTTTATATCATACCATAACCAACTATTACCAATTGTTGAAAATGGCTAAGTGAATAAAAAAGAGTCAAAAAGAAGTCAAAAAATTTAAGAAAAATACCAAATTCATTTTTAATTTTAATTAATTTGCTGAAGGAGCAATTTTTCATCAAAAGGTTACAATTAAAAGTAAGATCTAATTAAAAGTTTTATAATAAAAATTATACAATATTTAAGTGTGAAATTATTTTTTATTGAAAAGTCAAATCCTCTTTAATGTATTTATGGAATGTACACATTCAAAATTTATATATGCTATGTAGTCAGGATTGATTTGCAACTGATTTATTATTGCTAGGAAATTTATTAATATAATATGTAAATAAATTTCATTATATTTACATTAGATACTGTCTCTATTATAAATGCAAATCTATAGTAAAACAGCAACATTGCAGGAGTCAGATCAAAGGCTAAAAAACGAGATGAGATTGATGACAAGTAATAATGAGCTGATTATGTAACTGCTTGTCTGCTGCTTCGGTAACCTGCTTTGCATCTCTTACTGTTTTGTGAGCAATCGGTAGTATATACATGTATTTGGGCTAATAAAATAAAATAAAAAACGCTGCTAAGTCCCTGGCACTTAGCTTCCACCTCATTTGCTTTTTATTATACTCTTAAGGGCATGTCGGAGCAACGCTGATTGGTCGAAATGTTTTGGTTTTCCTAATCTCAAAAATATTTTAGATCATAAATAATAAGTACATACGCTTATTTATCGCACATAAACGCGGTGTTCCGAGGTGCGTATTATAAAATTGTACATTCACAAATGCTTAAATATGTACACCAATGCGTAATTTAGACAAACAAAGTTTTTAATAATTAAATCGCTAAAAACTCTGTGTTCCGAGGTCATTTACACGATAAGGAACAATTTTAAATTTGATTTTTGTTGATTTGAAGTATATTAAAAGCAAATAATGAGAACTACGGCACAAGGTGAGGTCACAATCAGTAAAATTCGCCCCGACAGCCCCTTAATATGCAAAGTACTTCAATCTTATATTACGTTGGTATTTGCATAATTATAGGGATATAAGTAATCAAATTAATGCGTAAGTAACAAGCTTTATGACTTAATAACCAGATATAATAATGAATAACTGGGAAAATTACTTATGCTTATTATTATTCAAAGTTTTCCTTTCATTTTTTTTTGTTTTTTTTTTCAAATTGAAGCTTTTTTCTGTATTTTAATATAGAAAAAATTACAATGCTAAGTAAAAAACTCATAACTCTATCAATTACAATAAAAATTTAGCAACGTACAATGTTACTATCAAAGATAAACCACGGTTTCACATGAAAACTGTATAAAGACACTTACATGGGTGGGGTGTCAATTACATCGATATAGTTCAGGAGGCAGCGACAGATTTGACTACACCAATTCCTCTCATTTTATTCTTTGAGCATAGATTATTGAAATGATATCTAGCACTAAAATCATCGTCTTCCATTCCAGTTGTACAACATGGGATTGCAGAAGGATTAGTTAGGTCTTTATTTATTATTAATTTATAAATATTATTTTAACATTATTAATAATATTTTTAAATTAATATTTTTATTATAAATCACACGATTATCACGTGACGATCACGTGAGAAATTGGTCGAAAATCTTCCGTGACAGATTTTCCGCGAGGAGCGAGCGCGTGCTCGTTTTCGCTTTGGCCATGTCCACAGCTACGCCGCATACCATCGAGATTCCGCGAGCCGCTCTACCGCACTGGTGCAAAAGAGTGTTTCGAGAGCTTCGAGTGCCTGGAGGGACGCCTCCAGAACCACCTCAGCCAACACCTACTCCCTGGGCCGTCAGCGGTCGTGAGAACGAGGAAAGAACATTCCGCCAGCGACCGAGTAAATACGATCTTTATCGATATCCGGAACGAAGCCGTCGAAGGCCGAGATTCGTCGCCACCGAGTCATCGGCCCGGCTTCGCCTGAGAAACCGCGCGCGTCCTTCTCGCAATCGCGCGCGCAAACGTCGTATTCGAAACTTTGTATCATTTTGTATTTCAAACGAGAATTTGACAGTATACTTTCATTCTATTAAATTTACATGCGAGTAAAGTTTTTGGACGGAGAAAAGTGGTGGGATAACCCTGGTTTCTCAAAAAAAAATTTCTTTAACTTAAATTCATAAATAAACGGCAACGTTTCGTCTCTGGTGGGGACCTCTTCAAGCCTTTATTAAAACAGAAAAAATTATAAATGTATAAAAATATTTTTACAAAATATAGAAATCATTAATATAATTGTCACAGCAGTCGAAAAACTTAATGGTCATACCATAATAATTAAATAAATAATATCACAAGAGACAAACGTGTCTCTCTTGTCGTAAGTGTTATCAGTCTGGGGAAGCCGCATAAGAAACACAAGTATGTACAGAGTCCGTGCGGCGGAGATGCCCGAAGTTACCCGAGCTCACTTATTCACGCATACATAGACGGCCCATGCTCAACCCAGGGAAATTCGAAAAATAGAAAAGTTATACAGTAATAGAATTTGGTTTATTTAAATATTTATTTAGTTTATTGTATTGTTTACTAATCGTGTTAAAATCTTCTTGCTTATTAATATTGTTCTTGTTAATGTTAATAAATATACTCTCAGATATTAATCTTTTGAAATTATTTTGTTCTTTGTCTAAAATTTTAACATTATCAAAATCAAAACTATGTGAAAAATCATTTATATGAGTGGGAATAGGTAATATTTTGTCTAACGGAGTTTTCTTGTGTTCATCTATTCTCTTTTCCAAACTTCTCTTGGTTTGGCCTACATAAGCAGCATTACAATTATTTCACGGAATCTCATATACAACATTGGTCTCGCACCATTTATCAAGCTTGTCTTTACCTAACTTAATAATACTATTCAATTTATTTGACATACAAGGAACCACAGTAAAGCCATATTTTTTGAAAGCTGACTTACATGTAAAAAATAATTTTTCATGATACGGAATCGACATAACATTTCTGACTGTAGAATCATTATTTTTAATTTTTGAACTTCCAAAGGTGTGATATCTTACTCTATAACGAATACAACTATCAATAAATTTTTCGGGGTAACTATTTTCACTAAGTATTTTTTTGACTATGAACAAATTTTCATTATGAAATTGATTGTGTGAGAGAAGAAGGGCTCTATCTACTAGGTTATAAATAATGTTGCGTTTTAATTGAATTGTGTGGTTTGAATTAAAATTTAAAACTATTAGTATTTGTGGGTTTTTGGTACCAATTTGTAATAATACTATTATTATTTATTGTTAATGTGACATCAAGAAAAGAAATCACGTTATTATTTTGTAGTTCATGTGTAAATTGTAAGTGTCTATTGTAACTATTAAATTTGTTTAAAACTAAGTTTAGTTCGTCTTCTCTCACACAAAGAATTGTATCGTCAACATATCTAAAATAGAACAAAGGTGAGGCATTATAATTATTTTTTAATTCACTAAGAACTGTAGTTTCTAAGTCCTCCATAACAATATCAGCAAACAACGGAGAAATCGGAGAGCCCATGGGTGTACCAAAGATCTGTTTTTAATTTATATTGTTAAACTGAAAATATGTATTATCAAAAAGGAATTTGACTATGGTTCATATATTGTCAAACGGAATTTTTGAATTACTTTGTATATTATGAAAACGTTTGTCTAAACTGTATAACACTAATTCTAACGGTATGTTAGTGAACAAAGAGGTCACATCGAAAGAAACCAGAATGTATTCATGAGGAATGTATATATTAGTTACTTTTTCTTTTAAAGCAAAACTATTGTCGATATGTGAAGAGGGATTTTTAAAAACAAGTCTGAGAGTTTTATCAATGATATTAGCTAAAAAGTATGTCGAACTATTGACAGTTGAAATAATTGGTCTTAAAGGTACATCTTTTTTGTGAATCTTAGGTAATCCATAAGCTCTGTGAAGAACAGTATTAGTTTGTGTTAATTTATATCTATCATATCTGAAATCTAAATAATCACTATCTTTTAGATCAGATAAAATATTATATATATTTTTTTGCATTAATACAAGAGGATTCTTTTTTTTACAATTTTATAAGTTTTAGTATCATTAAAAAAGAATCCTCTTGTATCATACGTGCATCACACTGACAAGGAAAGGTACCCAACCCGAACTCACCGATTTTGATGATTTTCATATATGTTGTAGAACATAAAAAAATAAGAGACACGTATTTTTTTTTATCGGCTAATTTTCACTTTTAAGGGGTAAAAACCTCCCCTAAAGTTAACCCCCAAAAAGCGTTTTTTTTAAATATCTCGGCTTAAAATTAATATTTTTCAATGAAACAAATTGGAGGTTATTTCTTACAAAAAGAGCAAGTATTTCATGGTGATTTGAAGAGTAAGGGTAGCATCCCCTATTTTTTAGGGGTTGAAAACATATATTTTTTGGCATAATTTTATAATAAAAATGTTTCAACCGACTAAAAAAAATTGGAAAAAATGTTTAAACATCCTTAATAACAAAATTTAGTTGACGTCTTTCGGTGTTTTCATAAATATTACCCCTAAGGGGGTAAACCACCCCTAACACAAAATAACTGTAAATATGTAATTCAATACATAATATTTCGTAGAAAGTTTGTATATAGAGGTTTTCGAGGTCGCTGATTACAAATCTGTTATCAGATTTTGAAAATTCAAAATGGCGGATCCAATATGGTGGACGGAAATATCGAAAAAAAATTTTAACTTTCAAAAAAACTTGTTTACAAATGTGTGATCTTTGTAGCCTGTACATGTGAACTAAAGAGCCTTAAACCCTAAACCCCTAAAGAACAAATAGGCTAAATGGTTGTGCATTTTAACCAAACGACTCCAAACCCCTAACCTCCAGACAAGCCGAAGGCCTATGCTTTACCGTAGACACGAGTATAGACATATTACCGATATTTTATTCTATCATTTTGTATGTAACAAATAACGTCTCGTTTTATGTTTCAATCAAAGATTATTTATTTTTCTGCTTTTATAAATTAGCATAATTTCAAAAGTAATTTCATAAATTATAAAGTATTTCATAAATTGCATAATTATATAATTTTATAAATTCAAAAAGTCCACACTTTTTTGCAAATGAAAAAACATAGGTTAATAAAATTAGTTTATCAAACTCTTTTGCGTTTTGTAATAAAATTTAATGTTGTCAAACTTGGGAGTTTTTCATTGTTACAATTATTTCGTAAGCCAAACGTTTTTTAGATGAATTCTCGAAGTAATGATTATTGTATCTATAGTAAAATATTTACAGTCTGAAATTCCATAATAATACTATTTGATACGATTTAATGAATTTATCAAAAAATCTAAATTTAATAATAAATATTATTCTAATTATTATTATTATTTTTCATTATCATTGCTATTATCAGTATTACTGTTATTATTGCTATTGCAATTATGCTTATTCTTCTTCTTCTTCTTATTATTATTATATTACTATGATAATTTTTGTTATTGGTAAAAATACATAAAAGAATATTAATACTCGAACTTCATTTGCAATTAAAGAACACGTTGTTATTGAAAGGGAATTTTATATGCATTCATTAGTTTAATGAATGTTATCGTACATTCAATGATAATTCCACAGATAAATGTCTTTCACTCATAAAAGTTGTTGACAATATGTGCGAATCAGTATGTTCTTTTTTTAGATTGTTTTCATCGAGTGTTTACCTCAGCTGCCTGTGTTATTTTTTAGGCAGTGAGTGAGTTTTGTGGGTATTCTAGTTCGATGCCAGAAAGTACGAATAGTACGTCTTTTTGTTTGTCAGTGGTATCATACAGTTGTAGAAAATTTTCTTTAGTGATTTTATATAGATTTACATTATTCAATTTCAAAGTGAATAAAAGTTTAATAAAACCAAAAATAGAGTTTTCCGAACATCACAAAGTGGAACGAGAATTCTTCTCCAATGCATAAATTAATGATTTGATTCAATTTACATTCACTCGTTTTATTCTGGTAGAAATGTAGCAGTCGTGCCTTACATGCAAAAACACAGCTTGTATAAATTTTACCGCTTGTTTTCATTTTAGATTGGAAAATGAAAATTAATCCGTTAAACGTTCTAAACTTATTATTAGCATACTTTCAAGCGTTAAACATACCAGATAGTGTCACGAATTATCACGAAACAGAGTTGGCCGAAAAAATAAAAGAAATTTTAATAGATGCAACACATGATTTCAACGATGTAGAAATGATTACTGATGACTCTTTGGATTTTCAAGAAGAGTATAAAGACCATAATGTGGAAATAATTGAAGATGAAGTGCAACATCATTTTCCTGATCCGGATATAGCACCAACAAATCAATGTACAGCAGATAATGAAGAACTAGATTTTGAATACAAAAAAAGAGCTGTAGAATTTTGGAGAAGTAGCAAAACGAAGCAAAATTTAAGTCTCAAAACAGTGCAAAACAGATTCAAAAAAGTATCATCTATTAGTCAGCTACGTCGTTGGGCTCATTCAATTAATAAAGGTGGCACGTATAGAGAAAAAGTAGCACAAATTTGTCAGTATACCCTGGATAATTTTCAAGCAGCTCTCGACAGTGGTTCAATTATCCATGATGAAGATATAATTCGATGGGCCTTACAAGCTAAAAAAGAAATTGGTTTTGATGATATTAGATTCAAAGCTTCTAAACATTGGTTACTCAAATTTAAGCAAGCACACCGAATAGTTTCTAAAAAAATAAATAAGTTCATAACAAGAAAAACACTAGAAAGTAGTGCAGAACTTACGGCTAAAGCTGAAGCATTTATCGATGACGTTAAATCGTGTATACCAAGGATTGGACTCGAAAATTTGTATAATACAGATCAGAGCGGATTTCAGCTAGAAATGCATTCTGGAAGAACATTAGCAGTAGAAGGAGAAAAGCAAGTGCAATGTCTGGTACAGTCAATTTCAGCAACAACGCATAGTTATACTATACAGCCACTAATATCAGCTACTGGACAACTGTTGTCACCGCTATTTCTTGTTTTAAAGGAACCAAGTGGCAAGTTTGGCCCTATTGTAGAACAAAACATATTTAGACCAGAAAACGTGTACGTGGAAGCATCCAAATCTGGAAAATTAACAACAAGTAAGGGAACTAATAACAATTTTTACATTGTAATATCGTTGATCAGTTAATTAGTAAGTCGTTTAATTACAGATCACTTCAAAATCTGGTTGGAAAAAATATTTTATCCCTATGTAGGCCATCACTCAATACTATTACTTGATTCTTGGAGTGGTCATTGTGACAAAGTTATAGAAGAAACAATGCCACAAAATTAAATTATTAACATAAAAAAATTCCAACTGGAACCACAGGAAAAATACAACCACTTGATGTCTATGGATTCCGTATTTGGAAAAACTTTGTCCGAACATTTTCTGATAATGTAATGTTAATGGATCATGATATGAATTTACATGTGAGAAATAATATAATAAACTTCAATCATTGGTTCACAACCAACTGTCTTCACCGAGATATATAGATTTGTTTAAATATTCCTGGTATAAAAGCGGTTACGTCAATGAAAAACCAGATAAATTTGATAATCCTATAGATTTCAGTTTTGGAAAGTCTTGTGCAACACATTGTGAAATAGAAGGGTGCACAAACATTGCAATTGTACGATGTGGTTGGTGCAAAAAAGCATTGTGCTTTAAACACTTTTATGAGGACTACCATTATTGTAAAAACATCGTAAAATAATATATTTTATGCTCAATACAAAAAATGCACTATGGCAAAAGATAAAAGATTGTAGATTATTATTATACTCTAATATTATAAACAAAAATACATTATAAGTTGAATTTACAATAAAGGAATTTCAATAACATTCTGATAACAATTTCTACGGAAATTATAAAACTGCTTCACACACAGAATTTTCTTGTTTACAAATTTAGGAATTTGAGGTGGTTTGTTTAAAAAGCACAACCATTTAGCCTATTTGTTCTTTAGGGGTTTAGGGTTTAAGGCTCTTTAGTTCACATGTACAGGCTACAAAGATAACACATTTATAACAAGTTTTTATGAAAGTTAAAATTTTTTTTCGACATTTTCGTCCACCACATTGGTTCCGCCATTTTGAATTTTCAAAATCTGATATCAGATTTGCAAAGAGCGATCTCGAAAACCCTTATATACAAACCTTCTACAAAATATTATGGATTGAAGTATACTTATAGTTATTTTGTGTTAGGGGTGGTTTACCCCATAAAGGGTAGTATCTATGAAAAAATCGAAAAACTTAATTTGTTTATTATAGATGTTTACAAATTTTTTCCAATGTTTTTAGTCGTTTAAAACTTTTTTATTATATAAAATTTTTTTTCGATATTTCCGTCCTATTGGTTCCGCCATTTTGAATTTTCAAAATCTGATAGATTTGTAATCAGCGACCTCGAAAACCTCTATATACAAACTTTCTACGAAATATTATGTATTGAATTACATATTTACAGTTATTTTGTGTTAGGGGTGGTTTACCCCCTTAGGGGTAATATTTATGAAAACACCGAAAGACGTCAACTAAATTTTGTTATTCAGGATGTTTAAACATTTTTTCCAATTTTTTTTTAGTCGGTTTAAACATTTTTATTATAAAATTATGCCAAAAAATATATGTTTTCAACCCCTAAAAAATAGGGGATGCTACCCTTACTCTTCAAATCACCATGAAATACTTGCTCTTTTTGTAAGAAATAACCTCCAATTTGTTTCATTGAAAAATATTAATTTTAAGCCGAGATATTTAAAAAAAACGCTTTTTGGGGGTTAACTTTAGGGGAGGTTTTTACCCCTTAAAAGTGAAAATTAGCCGATAAAAAAAAATACGTCTCTTATTTTTTTATGTTCTACAACATATATGAAAATCATCAAAATCGGTGAGTTCGGGTTGGGTACCTTTCCTTGTGAGATAAATTATGCTACACTTTCATTTGTTTTAAACTGTTTTGCTTTTCATTTTAACTGTTTGTTTTACACTCTAGAAAGCAAACAGTTCAAATGGTAGAGCAATGGATTTCCACGCCAAGGTTCTGGGTTCAAATCTCAATCAGAAAAATTTTTTTATTTATTTAGATCCTTATTTGTTGCTAATTATCCATTTTCTTGATGTATAAATATTTTTTAAACATTTTTAATAATATTCCTTAATTTTATTATAAATCACGAGATTGTCACGCGATTATGACGTGATAACCACGTGAAAATTTGGTCGAAAATCTCACGTGATTTTCTCATGATTTTCTCGTGATTTTTTTAGTAGGGAAAGAATGGTTACAAAAGGAGTTCATCAAACTTGCCCTGTTAAAAAGAAATAAATATTTATATTGGGTATTTTTTGTATATAATAAAATTATGTACTCTGCATGCACTAATTTGGGACTGCAGTTACAGACAAAATGTGATACAGGTATATAATCGAGATTGTCTGGATATTAACAAAAAATTTGTTACTTTTTAAAGTTTTTAAACAATTTTTGTTGATTATATTTAGAAAACTTTTTAATTAATATTTTTTGTAAAACCCCACACTCATCCTGAAACTATATGTGTTTGAAGCATATTTATTAGTATAAAAGTGCCCTTCGAAGCCCAAATCTTAAGTAAGTCTGTGGTAGCTGAAAAATGGAAATTCTGAATTTTGGCCTTCGAAGAAATGTCATACATGATAAGATGGCACTTATAAACATGGTTTTATGTTTCTTACATTATACCTGAATATATTTGATAGTTTATTCATTTTTTAAACAACTTGGAAAAAATATAAACAAAAAATTGAAGTTTTCATTTTTTGACAATTTAAGGTGTATCTGTCTCCTTAAGGGTCTCAAAACTTGAGGTAAGATTGTCTGCCTGTTGTGTGAATGGTGCTGCTTTGGGAGACTTGGGTTAGAGAGTTTAGAACTTAGAGGTCAGGCCACCTGTCTGTGGTGTAACGCGCATTAGGTTTTGAGAGTCGAGGTTTTTACACTGATTTATTGTGCACCATACTTACATCTTTTGCTTTTTTTTCAGGTTGTAGCAACCTGAAGTATGTCGCTATCTCACAAAATCTGACTAAGTGATAAGCAAAGTAATATTGTATGAGATTTCAATCGGTGCCAAACCATTTTAACCACAAATTGAGTGATTGTGGTTTCAAACTTAACATTTTCGAGTCATTATTCAAGGTTATGGTGAATGATTTATGTAATACATAAATACAGACATGCATTTTTCAAAAACGACTTTTCCTGACCCAGGAAAAAACATCGAAATCTATAAAAACTTTTGTCATCAAATTTTTCACCATCAAAAAGCTTTCTATTAGAGAAAGCAAAACGGAGACGATAACACTGAAAGTGGGCGGAAACGAGATAGTCTCTCGGCCGACCATTAAGTAACTGGGAATCACAATTGACCCTAGATCAACGTTTAAGCAGCATCTTGAAAGGGTAAGCAATAAGGCATATGCCTGTGCGTTTATACCAGCCTCGTTCAGGATGCAGAGCAAGCTGTCCACCACCAGGCACTATAGTGTCGGTGACAGCACCCATCCTTGTGGGCATCCCTTCATTACCACTCCTTTGCTAGAGTACGCTCCCCAGGTAGCCACTATCGTCCTGATTCTCAGCATAAAGCTGATTCACCTAGCGACAGTTGTTGGTACTGCGTGCTCCTCCATGTCTGCCGAAATCGCTTCGCCGGTCGTATGATTGAAAGCCCCCTCGATTTCTAGAAATGCCACCAATACCAGCCCGTTGTTTTTCATGCCCTATGGAATGAAGCTAACCGCGTCCACCAGCGCTGTGTCCACCGACATTCCTGTCTGGTGGGCATGCTGCTTCCTATGCAGCAGCGCTTCTACCAGTGATGACTCCTTGATATATTTGTCAACCAGCCTTTCCAGGGTTTTGAGTTAAAACGAGGTCATGCTGATTGGCCTGAAGTCCCTTGCGACCGTGTGTTGTGTCTTCTCTGGTTTGGGCAGGAAAGCCACCCTCGCCTGACCCCATTCTTCCGGCACATATCCTAGTGCCAGACAAGCTCGGTTCAATTTCTCCAAGGCTGGGACTAATATGTTCATGCCCTGTTGCAACAGAGCCGGGAAAATGTCGTCTAGACCTGCCTCCTTGAAGGGTTTAAATGTCCCTATAGCCCACCTATCCTTGCCTTGTCTGTTACCCGTTTCGCCAGTCTCCAGTCCTCTCCGCGTGCCATCAGCCGTACGGCCTCTGCCCTGCCCCTTTCCTAAAGTCTGGAAAGTGGGTTTTTATCAGGCACTCTAGGGCCTCCTGACCATTCTTTGCCCAGTCCCCTGATTCTAATCTGATCGAGTCTGTCAGTGACTTCTTCGGGTGTTGCAGGACACTGCTCATCCTGGCTGTGTCTGATAACGTGCTTCGGCTTTTGCAGTATTGCTTCCAATCCTCCACTCCAGCCTTTTCGATCTCCTTTTTATATTTCTTTTGCTCTGCTTTATACGCCCGTTTGTTCTTGTCACTCTTCGTGTGCTTGGACCGGTTGTATAGTCGTCTTACTATCTTCCTGCGTTTCGCTAGTGACTTATTTCACCAGGGAGCGCCTTTCGATGGCCTCTTCAGCCTAAGTTCACAATGTTTCTCGTAAGAACTTATTATTATGTCCCTCGGGATCCTACTGCAGTGATCGATGTCCTTCGCCGTCTTGTACGTGACGGGGAAGCGACCGATCTTAGCCCTCAGTTCTTTTCTTTAGCCTACCCAGTTTCTTTTCCTGGGGTTCCCTATGAGTTGATCGAGCGTACTTTGTCCGCCAAGTCTAAACACGATATTTCGGTGGTCTGACATGGAGACTTTTTCCGACACACCTCAGTCCATAACCTCGGACCACACGTTCCTGGAGGTGATTTCTATGACCTCCTCCCTTACGGCGTTTCGAAAAGTGGGTCTGCTGCCCGTATTGAGAAAGTCCATGTTCGTTGTTGTTAAGAATTGGAGTCTGTGTTGTCCCAACATGTGTGATGTACCTTTGCGTCGCAACCCATTATAAGCTTGGTACTTTCGGCTTCGCATTCTCTAATTAATGCGATCATTTTCTCTGGTGGGCACGCTTCCTCATAGGGAAAGTATGCCGCGGCAATCATAATGACTTTCCGTTCGCCTCCGATACCCTTGTAGCTTACCCTAGCTGTACATAGATCTCTTGAGCAGTATTTTGGCACCGTCTCTACCTAAAGCCCCTTGGCAATAAGGCACATTCTAGTCGAAACGGGACTGACGCTGATCAGTGTACCTATTCCGTTTAAGCCTACGATTTTGCCATTGCGAATCCAAAGTTCTCGAATTAGGCAAATGCCTGTATGCACCCCCATTATACGTCTAGCCAGAATGGCTAAGGCGCTCTTGCAATGCTGCAGATTAATCTGCGTGAACTCTATAGTGGTGTCCGGTACAGATCCGGCCCCACTCATATTATTCACGCTGTTACGCTGCTTCCGATCAGCCATCTTGATCGAAAGAACCGCTACCCGCATCTACCTCTGTTATTGCCGTAGTAAGGCCGGGATCGACCTTCATAACCTCTTCTCCCGTCTGTTCCGGGTCTTCCTCCATCTTTTTCTCGAACGGGATGACATGTGCCCTGCCACCTCCACAAAAAGGCCTGAAGTCGAGGGCTTTCAGTGCCTCGATCTCAGTCCTTTCAAGTAGCACCTGAATGGCCCTCTCCTCCTTCTTTTTACCCTCGGTGCTCAACGTCACCGTTTTAGTTTCGGTGATCTCTCAGGAGTCTGGTGCAAGTGTGGTGTTCTGCCTTTTCAAGCGCTTCACCACGACCTCCGAAGTATACACTACGGGGGCGTAGGTCATCGCACTGACCAGCTTCTGGAGGTCCCCTATCCCAATAGCCTTGAGTTGGGTGCCCTCCCCACACGTCTATTTAGTGGCATTGCGACGTAACCACTCCTTGTCCTTTTGGTCCTTGCAATGGAAGATCTGTGCATTCCTCTGGATCCAATTGTCCAAGAAATTTGGAAAATAGCCTCCGTCCGGGGCGTCATCAATTTCCCCCTCCAAGGCCTCCAGGGCCTTCTTTCCCAGGTCCTCGTCTAGGCGCTCTTCCGAGTACTTGACCTCAACGATGGCCACCTTAAAGTCAGTGACCACCGCTCGGCTGTAACTCTTTAGAGCGTCCCCAACTGACCTCTTTTTAAGCTCCTTCGGGGTGGAGCTGTCGGAGTGCTGTCTTTTAGGTGCGCCCGTAAGGGTCCCAGCCTGAGATCCCCTAGAAGCGCCCTCCAGACGCTTTGTCCTTATCTTCGCCCCTGAGGCTAGCTTCCTATTTGCGTGTCTGTTTTTTTTCTTTTCTTTGCTATTATCTGTTTCCAAGGAGGCACCGGTATTTGCCGCTGGGGTGGACCCCATAGCCGCCCTTTGACTCTCCTGGAAACTTTCACCGGTATTTTCCGTCTTGACGACAGCCGCCGGGTCTTCTAAAATACCGCCTGTGAGGACTTGGCTTTAGCTGGGAAACTCCTTTGTTGCTGGCACTTTTGCAACCATTTCTTGTGTCTTGTTCATTTTCATTTGAAGATTAAGCATGTGTGTTAGTGTTTGTGGGCCGAGCCCTGCCTCTGCATTTTGGACCAGTCAGTCCTTCAGAGAGCCACCCACCGCAGAAAAGCCAACTCCGACACCTGTGACCTCAGCAGGCCCCCCCCCCCCCTGACCCAACATGGCTCTATCCAGTCATCAGCCGGCACTGTTTGGTCAGGCGGGATATTTCGTCGGCTGATAGGACAGCCAGGTCATGCTGGTTAGGCTGACCCGGGCCCCTGTACTATCCGACGGTCTAGGTACGCCAAACAACCTAGTTTTCCTACGGTACCCTCAGATTGACGCAGTCAGCCCTCCTTGAGTGCCAAGTATTGTTCAACGATAGTACCTGTGGGGATCCAGTGTTGGAGGGCCACTTGTGCAGAGCTTGCTCTGCCTACGTCACATAAAAAAAGCCCTCCTCGAGTGACCTCGGTAGGCAGAAAACTCGGGCCCGCTAGAACAAAGACGCTTTCCCGAAGACTACCGAAGGGACTCGAAGCAGTGCGCGTGCTCCTCTATATCTATAGCTATACACACCCAGTCATGTGCCCGCGCGAACGCCTCTCGCCACTCGACTCTCTGGCCTGGCAGTCACAGATCGGCCCTTTAGCCTCTCCGTACTGAAAGTGACCTTCAAAATCCGTGGAGTAAACTCCCTACTGAGGTCATGGCAGTCTAAGAATGATTATAAAATCACTCCTAACCGTATTAGCCTGAAGTCACGAATCGCCTTGTTGATTTGCGCATATGAGAGCCAAATGACGGAAAAACGTTCGCTAAAACTACTAATAGGTAGAATATATTATTAATAAAGAATAAATACGCTTCACTTACTCTTATCCCTAGTATTCATCGGTTACGTCCGGAACATTAGGCTTAAATTCAAGGAGGATTTTTTGTACACCTGTAGTTTTGGTACGAATGTACGGATTTTGATTTGAATGCATCTTTTCAGGATTTGAATGTGTTGTGGCCCCTTAATATTTTTTCAAGAAATAACATTCGATGGTCATTATTATGCTGATATCGTAGAAAATACCGAGATAATTAAATTTTTAAAACTATCTGAGTTGCCATTATTATATCCCTGTTTATCCTCAAAACAACAGAATTGTCATTTTATAGTTTTCCATTATGGCTTGTAATCGTTCATAATGTATTACTATTAATTTTATGTAATTATAATATTGATGAAAGAATGTTAAATTATTTTTTATTATAAACACGAATGAAATGCAATTTAAATAAAAAAAATTTTGTTGTGATTAAAAAAATCAATATTGAATCGATACTAATTACTAAATTAATTCAAATTCAGTATTTTTCTCCTTTGTTATTACCGTAGTTACAACAGTAGTAATTTAAGTAAATTTTGTAAACACAAGGATTAAAAATATAATCGAATTAATAATGAACTTAAGCCCACAAGTCCTCTTACCGCAAGTCACTTGTTCTGCACCAGGTGTAGTTGTTCTCTCCTACGCACGAGAACTATCTCGCCCGAGCGTTGCGGAGTAATTTTTCTCCCGAAAACGGGGAAACTCGTGTGCTGACAGTGGAGTAGAAATGCTGCGCCGTCGGAAGAGCAAATCGAGCGCTGCTCGTTTTTTAGTGTAGAAGGAATGCATTATTTCAAGTCCATTATTTCAAGTATGCCGCCTATCGACTTGCTAGCAATAAAAAGGAAGAATATACACGAAGAAAGCCGACGTGGTAAAAATACTCAGAAAGAAGTTTCCCGTGAAAAGGGGCGATAGATTAAAAACTGGACTAAAAGTCAACACGGGGAAGTGAATAACTATGTAGCACCGCGTATAGGTTTCGCTTGACGTACTGTAAATTATAAAAAAAACTAAAATCATTGGAACAAAATTCTAGATAATACACGAGTATGTTGCGCTCCCCCAGTTTTCACATCTACGCTCCGGGCCACAGCTGAGCAGCTAGCAGCAGCAGAACATCGGCAGCGCCACGAGCCAGCAGCGGCGGAGCGGGGAGCGCGCGCAACACGCGTGTATACCTATATTTGTAGATAAGCGAGCGGCGCAGCGGGCGCGTGAATTGATATCATTTAGAGTAGGAGTTATGACTCAGCGGCGGCGCAGCGTACGCATTGTTATAAGTAGGTGTGAATGAAAAGTGTATATAGGTGTGAATGTATGAAGTATGAATGTAAGCGCAAGTGCAACTACCGGCCTAATCCTTGCTGTTCAAGTATTAGTTTAGTTGCTTAGAGAGAGAGAGAGAGAGAGAGAGAGAGAGAGAGAGAGAGAGGGGGGGGGGGTCGAGAAGCGTGGTCGCTCGCTTCCTCTCTCTTTCTCTCTTCGCCCGTTGCCGCTCTCGCAAATGTATAGTTAGTACGTATTGCCGAAACACTGCACGTACTCGCCTCGCAGTGTCGACCGTTAGACAAACTCGTTGTTCTCGCGTCGGTATTTTACTCAAACTTTCACATCATTTCCATAGTTCATACACACTTGTTAATACACTCTTTTCAAATAAACAAACACTTTTCAAATAATCTACAGTTTTTACGGTATAGAGAGTATACCTTCAATCACGAAATTCAATTGTTTGTTTTAGAACTCCTTGCAGACTATTCGAGAACGATTCACAAGTCTCTACAAAATTAGACAGACTCTTGCTCTTGAGCAACTTATGCCTTGAGCAAGTAAAAGGCAAAGAGCATTGTATAATGATAGACTTAAACTTACTGACTCGGATATTGAACTTTCCTTTAAATTCACCTCTCAAACCTCACCGAGGGCGACTTTGGGCACAGAGACACAGTATATCTTCAAACTATTTATTCTTTTAATTGAACTTCTCACTGACATTTAAAAAAATATTCAAACTAAATAATATTCACACACTTTGTTGCTACTTCAAATAGGGTTAGGGTGCCACTTTTCAATACACATTATGACGGTAGGCCCAGCCCGGGGATAAGAGGACAGCAACAGATAACTTGCCTGGCGTAGGCAAGTTACCGACCGAGGGGCGCTAGTAGCCAAATGTAAATAGTCTACCTACGCGCGGGTAGATGGCGTACGCGTATGTAACACAGGAGAGAGGGAGCAACTCGGGTATATAAGGAACCCCGGAGGCAGCAGCGAGCATTAATGATCTGGCTCTCAACGGAGTAACGTGCGAATGGTAGTACTCGCTACTTTCTCCGGTCTCCACCATATCTAGTAGTCCATGAGCCCCAGGCTCTCGAAGAGTATGTGTCCAGTCCACTCCATCTCCTGTAGGCTGAGATCCAGCATCGCTTGCAAATGATTATTGAAAGAATAAATGAATAACTCTTTACAACATATAAATAATTTTGACCCTTTATTAGAACATCTTCTCCCATCCCTCCATCAGTTGTGTCATCAGTGCAGGATGGTAGTACCCTGTTCTTAGGTGGCTCATCTGGTCGTAGATTCATGGTCAGATGGTAGTACTTCACACATCAGTCTAATAGCTGCGTGGTTTACCTAAGTGTGCGGGGCGTACGTATTGGATAGACCCTACTCACCTCCTTCAACACACGAGCATCTCTCCTCTGGTGGGTCTTGCACTTCAGAGCATAGGGAAGGCTTTTATCCACTCAACAGATATTACCGAGTGGATCAGGGTTCGTTATCGTTCTTCGTATGTGCTTGTCTCCTGATTTACTAACCTCGGGTCACGAATTCCTCGTGTTCGCGTTCTAACCCTTCGCGGACCGTTTCAATATGTTGTAATACTACACACTCTTGGTAATGATTAATTTTTACTAAAATTTCTTGCTAGTTATATTACATATATTTTATCTGTTATCAAGGTTTCCACATTTCATTTTAAACACCTCAAACATTTCTGCCAGGGTTATGAGTTATGACTGTTTTGAGGGTTATGAATTTAAAGCGCGGTTCTGATCTCGTTGCCTAGGCAGCCAACCAGCAATTAATCAGAATCACGTATTAAATGCTTCACAACAAAGGCCATAATTTTTTAAAGAGAGGAATAAATAATATGTTTTACTATAAATGTTGAATAAAGTGACTGAGGGGGGACAGAGGGGGTCGAGGGGGCTTCATGAGTAAAAAATAACGCGTTTTTTGAAACGTTTTATCGTTATTTTGAGGGGGGCTGAGGAGGGGCTGAGGTGGGGCGAGGTGATGGGGGGCTGAATCTCGCCTTGTCTCAAAACAACTATTTTATATATGTGTGTATGTGTGTGTATGTGTGTGCCATTATATGTCTTATTTTCTTAGACACTTTAAAGAATGTTATTTAACGTAATCTTTGTATTAATTACATTTTGATCATATAATTTGATGAGAGATATCACCACCAAGCGGTAGATATCTCGGCGCGATTTTTTTTTTTTTTTTGTAAGGTAATGTAACAGTTTTCCTATCTGAACATTTGTCTATTAACTAAGTTGAAATAAATTTCAATTTTCTTTTACATTTCCTTAAAACAATTTTTTATATCTCACCATTTAATGAAATTTACATGTAGAAGTGTTAAAATCAATGACGGCTTACGTACTGCCATCTGACGGGAGGTATACGTGGGTGCTATACGCGAGAATTAACATTCGTCACGATAACGCGCGCCGATTGCCAAAGAGAAACAAACAGAAAAAAGAATTGTGCACGTTAGAATTAAAATTCTTCCTTCCCGTTTTTTTCTCTGGATATGCTCCATGAAATGACTTAAAATTAAATTTGTCTATAGTTATAATAACATTCAATAATCATGAACGATTCTAAAATCACTAGTGATCTAAAAATCGTCATGAAATAACACACATGCGTAACTGAAAATCTTGTTTTTAACGAATTGGTAAAACAAAAACAGAAAATAACGAGCCTAAGTATACATTAAAATCAATTAAAGAGAATCTAAGATATAAGCAATGCAGTTTTCAATTATGCAAATTATACAGGGTAAGAAAAAAATATTGAAGCTTTATAACTAAACTAACTGGTATCATAAACAACCAAAAGAAAGAGATTAAGGTGCTATATAATGCTAACTAAATTCAAAATTTTAAATTGGTTATTGCCTTCTACTCCAGTTATCGCGTCATTTACAAAAAACAACTCATAGCATACAGGGTGAGAAAACGAAATTTGGAAGCTTAATATTTTTGAAACTAATTTGTTTCATTAACAGCCCAAAAGGGATCAAAGTACTATATAATGGTAATTAAATCCAAAATTTAAACTTCATTATTGCGTTTGTTATCGCGTCACGTAGAAAAACGACAGTTTTTCAGTTTTTTATGTTTTTCTTAGGATTTTCTTATGCTCCTTTAAATGACACAAAATTACAGTGGAGTATACTCCTAATAACTTTCAATAATCATGTTTTTTCTAGAAAAATTAAAGATTTAGTTTTCGAATTAAAACAATTTCGAAAAATTGCGGTTTATGGTGTATGATAAATTTTCGACGGTAAAAAGATGAGTAATTTCATTCTCTTTCAGGTACATATTAAGCAATTTACTTTTATCAAGTTCCAATAACTTCAATATCACAAAATGAAAAATTCAGAAAATTGATTATTTCCCCACTATGCACTAATAGAAAATAAGCCTTGGTGGGTTAAAATTCACTAAGTAAAAGCTAAGATACAAGTGTGTAAAAACTAACACACACGCATACATCCGTACGGACATTTTCCACAAACACTATTTTTCGACTAAAAATGCATTAAAATACACTTCCTACATGTTTTTACACAGACTCGAAAAAATACTATTACAAGGCTTCCTAAGAAGGAAGCAAAATATAATTCCAAACTTGACTTGTTTTTATAGAACTCAGTTGTTTTTTAAGCTGTAACTTTATTTTAAATACAGTTCTAAACATGCATGATAATATGGCAATGGCAATGGCAATGGCAATACAACAAACTCGCCTAACATTATTACTTTAATTATTATTATAGTTTATTTTAGATTTTAATTACAGAAATTTTTGGACATAAAATTGATCGTTGAAAACAAAGTAATCATATCATCTTTAAATTCTAATACATTTGAATTCAATGAAAATATAGTTAATAAAATTGATGATAAAGGTTTTTTTATTTTATAATGATGATAGAATTAAAACTACAAATGACGGTAATTTAATAGACTTAATGCCAAGTGAATTTCTAAATTCTTTGACTTCAAATGCATTAGCACCACGCAAGTTATTCTTTAAAATAGTAATCATCAAATACTTAAGAAATTTTGATATCGATGGTGGTCCTTGCAATGAAAAAAAAAAAAATTATTTGATATTAAAAACTATATGACCACACACCCACACACACACCCACACACCGCGCGCGCGTATGCTTTGGTAAAAAATTCCCAAACCAAAATGGCCAATACAACAACTACTCGCCAATTTTTGCTTCCTCCTAGAGAAAGCTTTGTAATAGTAAAATTTTGAGTTTCATTTAAATTTCTAGAAAATACGTTTTGGTGTGTTAAAAGTTAGAATCATTTGTTTTTAGAAAATTTCTGTATGGATGTGTGTATTTGTGTTTGGTGTGCGTGTGCGTGTGCGTGTGCGTGTGTGTGTGTTTATGTGGCGTAGGCAGAGCAAGCTCTGCACAAGTGGCCCTGCGACACCGTATACCCACAAGTACTATTGTTAAACAATACTTCCGTGGGGCCCGTTAACTAGCCTTTTTTAGCTTCTCCTCTTGAAGTTTGACATTTCCATACATCCCCCATCAACGAAGGTGATTAGGGGTTTAGGATCAAACTCGTCTTTTTTATTTTTCATGGTCAAGCCGTCTACTTCGAGCAGCATTGACCGTCCGTCCTCTGGACAGACTCAACCCCGACACCTCCGTTCCTCTGCATCGGGTGAGGGATTCTGAGCTCAACTCAGTTACCTACGTTCCTCAGCATCGGTCTGAGAAGCACTTAGAGGTACTCAACCCTAGCTCCTACGTTCCTTTTGCATCGGGCAGGGGAGTAAGAGTTGTGACCTACGTTCCTCTGCATCAGTCCGAGGAGCGTTTTGTATCTACTACCTAGTAGCCTTCGTCTAGCAACAGTTTTACTTAGCTGTTTTGCCTTGTCCTTCCCTTCTATTCTCTTCGTCGTTTCTAACCTTCTTGAGAATGGTCCTTACGTAGTTGTTTACTGCGTACCAGCCATCCTTCGACGCTAGCATAGCTGTCATCATTGACTCAGGGGTCATCCTAGTCTGAAGGTAACACTCGAGTTTTTCTCGGTTAACTTCGTATTGCGAATAGTCACAGAAGACATACTTCGCATCTTTGTTTGCTTCCAAACATACTGGGCAATTCGGATTGTCCTCTATCTTGAAGCGGTGTAGGTAGTCTCGAAAACACCCTTGTCCACTCAAAAACTGCGTAAGGTAGTAATTTACTTCCCCGTGTCGTCTATTGGTCCAGCCAACAATACGTGGTATGAGGCAGTGGGTCAATCGCCCCTTTCCACTGGAGTCCCATCCTCTTTGCCACTCGGCTAGGGTTTGTTCCTTCGCGGATTTCCAAACTTCCTTTTGAGTATTGTCACCAGCCGGCTTTCTTCGTATATATTCTTTTGTTCTGTTGCTAGAAGGTCAATAGGCGGCATACTTTAGATAACACACACTGCATCTTCTGATACAGTTCGGTAGGTAGCAGCGATCGGCAATGCACTTCTCCTATGAACTGTTGACAGCTTTCATGCATAGGATTTCACCAACATAACGTCCGCCCATATTGGGGCACCGTCGTTTGGCATTAGTCGTGATGGTGCAACACCGGCTTTTGCTGCTTTATTGCTCACCCTCTCGAAAAGCTGCTTGAACGTTAGTCCGGCGTCCATGGTAATTCCCAGGTACTTAATGGTCGGCTAAGAGTCTATTTCGTGTCCGTTCACTGTCAGCGTTATTTTCTCTATTTTCTTTCTACTAGATATAAGGATAGCCTCCGTTTTATGGCTAGCAAGCTCAAGTCTAGTCTGCTTTAGCCAATCGTGAATTATACCTACTGCTTCGTTATCAATTTCCGTCACCTCTTCCTTTTGCTTTGCTACTACCACTACTGCAATGTCATCTGCAAACCCTACAACCGTTGCCCCTACGGGTAACTCTAGCCTAAGTACTCCATCGTACATGATGTTCCACAATAATGGGCTAAGCACTGACCCTTGTGGGACCTCTCCGGTTACTTAATAGGTTTTCATGCCGCTCTCTGTGTCATACAAAAGGGTTCTGTATTTTAAGTAGTCAGACATAATTCTTCTTATATGTACGGGTACCGGCATGCAGCTGGTTGAGTTTAACGCATTTTTGACATCCAGTGTAATAATACTTCAATACAGTACTTCTTGGCTCCCTCCTCCTTTCCATCTTTTCCTTTCTATTGCAGTTCTAGCGGTGCCGACTACTAAGATTACAGCGTCAAGAGTTTAGCGTTTTTCCTGAAGCTGTATTAATATTCCACTGGTCCTTTTGGTTTTTCAATGACTTGGTCCATTCTAACGCCGATTATGCGCTTTAAAATCTTGCCCGGAGAGTCCAGCATGCAGAGTAGTCTGTATGAGGCAGCTTCTCCAGGTGGCTTCTCCTTTTGGTAGTAGCACCAGGCGTTGTTTCTTCCAGTTTTACGGTAACGTCCCTTCTTCGAGAGATGAATTGTACAGGTCCATGAAAACATGGGAGCGTGCCTGTATAGCTTGTTTCAGTGCAATATTGGGTATGCTATCCAAGCCAGGAGTCTTGTTTTTTCTCAATTCCTTTGCATGCAGCCAGTAATTCCTCTGTGGTGATTGTTGGAATGATTTCGTCATTTGTCTCTGCTTCAGGGATAGCTGTTACTTCCTGTTAAGGGGGAAACAGCGTAGTTACAATACGGTCCAGCGATTCCGGGCTTTTAGGAAAGGGGATATAGCCTCCCTTTATCTTCTTTATTACTACTTGGTATGGGATTCAGCTCAATCTCGTCCTGTAACTCTTTAAGGGGTTGTTACGTCCGAACGTCGGCGCACAATGTAATATTCTTCGTTTTGAGTCAGCTTCTGCTGAACTCGGGATTGAGTCACTCCCTTATTTATTTTAATATTCCCCTTGAATTTATTCAAATTTCTTCTCAAACTCATGAACAGGTCTTGTTGAACTGTAGGTCAAAAGGCCTCTGACAAGCGAAGCCCAGTCAACCCTCCAGGCAACTCGACAGGTTCTCCCAAAATTAATAATAAACAGTTAATTAATAAATATAATAATCTAAAAATTTGGGAATTTGTAAAGTGAGCAGGCTTTGAACGCTGCCGCTTATTTTACAAATATATTTATTAATTAACTTATATAATTTTCACTTACTTTTCTTGTTAGAAGATTGCAGCAAATTCAGAATTTACTAGACTGTTAACTCCTTCCTTCTTGTTTTTGATAAATGATAAAATTTTTAGTGATTGATGTATGCTCTAAAAAAATAATTAAATGAACTTTACTACAAGTATGTTTTAGTAATGTATATTATGAAATCTTTGAAAATTTGTTGTCCACTCTGCAGCCACCACGGCTTGTAATAGGCCCCGCGTCGCATCTTTTCCATAGGCCCAACCCTTTGACCTATAGCATCGCTGCTTTCCGCTTGTGATCTTCTTCCGCTCCACCTTCGCTATTTTCCTAGCCTTGTCCGTGATGATCCGCCAATGATTCGTCAAGGTCTCTGTATTGTTTACAGACGATGGCTATGTCGATCTCTGTCTCACGGACATACTGGCTCAGTAGGTCCTATGCAGTGGTGCAGTGGTTCATATTCAACTGCACTATTTTCATTTTCTTTCCTGTCAGTGGCTTCTACTGCAGCTCGGTAAACTGGACATGCGTAGCTACCAGCTGCATGGTCACTCTTCCCACCTCTGCCTACTTCGCAGAGTACACAGTTGGGTTGGTTCTTACACTTCTTTGTGCGTCACCGTACGTCTTTCGCATTCACCGAAATCTTATCGTAGAGTCTTCTATAATGTTCTCTTCGCCAATTTCCTTCTGTAGTGCTTTTTGTACTTCCTCTTTTGAGGTAAGCATGTCCAGATCTTTTACTTCAATAGTCTTTTCCTATTGTAATGCTTTTATTGTGGCGCCTTCCACTAGTACCACTTTAACTGCTTCTTGAAAGTCTGAGGTTTTGACTTCTGTGAAATGCTCACTTCTTTCGCATTTCAATACAGTTAAGAAATTAATAAGATCAATTATCATAAAATTAGTTAACCAACACACTTCCCATTAGAATGCAGCAAAAGATAAGATAAATAAAATTCAAATTAAATATCGATAATGAAACTAAAATTAGAGTTATTAATTAAATAAGATAGAAACAAGAAACGACAGCGTTATCAAAATTACAAATAAAAACGTAACAAAATCCGAATAGAAATAAATAAAATCATTAAAGATTATAAAACACAATGAGGGGAAACTTAAGTTAACTCAGAGAAAAATCAATCCTACACGCTATTCATTACACACACACATACAAAATTGGAGGAAAGCGACTGTCAGCAAAGGAAAAGAGTGCATGTAGAGATAGGAGGGGAGGCACTCGCACTGGCCCCGTGCATCGAAAATCGAGACGCGACGAGAAGAAGAAGGCGACTATCAGCGAGGGAGGAGAGTGCATGTAGAGATAGGAGGGGAGGCACTCGCACTTGCCCCGTGCATTGAAAATCGAGCCGCACGAGAAGAAGAAAGCAACTATCAACGAAAGAAGAGAGCGCAGGTAGAAGATGCATGCGCAAGCCTCCGTATACATGGTGTACAGACCTCCGTCACGTGCAAAACAAAGAGCTGCGGACAAAGGAAGGTCAAGGTGCGCCGCACTTGACTACGAGATATTTGGAAACCATTGGCAGCCTAGATGAAAGAAGATGCTCTGTATATCATAGGGGAGCATGCCTAATAAGGAGATATGCGACGTGCAAGCCCCTTCATTGGTCGAACGATCCTCTCATAGTTACTTCTATACGCCAAAGAGGAACCGCGAGGAGGCTAGAGGAAGCTTGCCCAAATACGGACCGGTAAGTCGCGTCGGACTTTAAATTTTACGCGTAACTTCTGTCGGGACTTAAAATATTTACGGTCGTTCAAAAACTTAGAATATTTTCGATCATATCGGACTTTGAATAATGACGTTGTCGTTTGTTGTTCCTGAGGAAAATTATAATTGCTTTACAATACATGCGTTAGTTGCGAGCGAGCGTTAAACAAAATCTTGTTGCTTTGAATAAACTTGATTGAGAATTTAACCACGAGTGCACATTTAAATCCTTAAACTCCTAATTCCTGACGCGCCCATTCATACTCGAGATCTATTCGCTTTGGAAGCTGAACCGACGCCCAACTGAGAGGATGTGCTGGTAGCAGAGCAGGTCAGAAGCAGAACAAATCACAAGATAAGTGAAATACACACGCATAGGCCGCGCGCCTCAGTAACGATAGGAGTATGATGTCCTACTTAACTGACTACTAAGGGAAGATTAATTTGCATTATAAATCTCAGTGTTGGATTTATTCTAAAAATACATAAAGCTCAATGGCGGTTTCAAAAGACTTTCCGGCAGCTACTGGCGGCTGTTCTTTCTTAGATCGCGAAGGTAGTCAGGCACCGATGGCGCTGAAACTTTGCGTTTTAAAGCCTTGTCGTCATCTGTGCTTATAAAGCAACCTGTAGAGTTACTGTCTGGTGACAAGTCTCATAAGTTTAGGACATAACACTTCTCTTGTGTTAAGTTAAAATTGTTTAAGCTGTATAAGAAGATCTCCTGCCACTGTCCTGCGTATTTTATTTACGCTATCTATTTATAGTCTCTCGAACAAATGTTGGAGACTTGTGGATCTCGATGGACTAGTTGGCAATAAACAAAAACACTCTCGACCGTTAATTTGAATTGATGTACCGTAAGAAAAGGCTTTGACATTTATTGAAAGATAGAGTGTATTTACAAGTGTTAAATCTAAGGAAAAGTAATGAAAGCTACAGTATTAAAGTACCGACGCGTGAACAACGATATTGTTACGGACGACAATGTGAGGCGATTACGTGCGCTCACAGTGTTTCGGCAATACGTACTGACTATACAATCAGCGAGAGCGGCAGGCGGAGAGAGAGAGAGAGAGAGAGAGAGAGAGAGAGAGAGAGAGAGAGAGAGAGAGAGAGAATAGGAGCGAGCGAGCGCGCATTGCCATGGCAAGGCCCTTTTCGGTGCCGTGCGAGCAGGTTAATATATTCGAATTCGAGCGGCAACAGTTCGCCTCTCGAACCTTCTCGCTATCTCTCCGCGTAACCGTCTAATTTTTCGAACACTATTTCTCAGCTTGTTAAGTGAAGGATCCTCCTTGCTTGCCTTTTTCTCCTTTTTCTTTGTCTTTCTTGTGACGACTTCCTGCCACGCTTCCATTTTGGAGATCTAGTATTTGGAATTGTCTGAGTTTCCATTGTTGTGAGTTATCTGCCATGCAGAGATTCCTATAGCTTGCTCTTGTGCTTCGGGCAAGATCTTCAATTTGTTTGTGCACATTATGCCTGTCCTTGACATAGTCGATCCAAGTACGCATCCTTTTGCGATACGCAAACATCTCTTTTATCTCTGTCTGCATCCACCTTCAATTCCATATCACCTGCGTCTTTACATGCAGCAGGTGTCATGCGACATCCGAGTAAGTTCCCCCCACCCCCCTCCAATCTCCATGGGGCCACCGGGGCTTCCACCCTATTGGAATTGTTGGCGGGACTGTGCTCTGTGGCTTGACCCGCTTGGGGTAGTAATGTTATTTACTCACTATCCATGTTTGATTTATTTTCGGGGTTTCTTCCCATAGCCTGTTTGGTCCGAGGAGCATATTTTATTTTTGCTCTACCCTTCGGCGGGTTGAGGGGACCTCAACGCATCGATGAGCTTTCCCCTATCCGCCACCCAGGGGACGTGCTACATACGGGGTATCGACCCCAAAAACCCCCGAGTAACGAGTTTTGACAAATCTTGTTATTAATTCCCCGCGAAACTCTGGGAGACGACGTTTATACTGACCACCCTGGGCACCAGGTACCTCGGAGAGCGTTGACATAACGATATTCGTATTCAATTCGACTAATTATTTAAATGATTCCCGTAAAACTCTAGAAGACGACGATAATACTATTGACCCTAGCCACCAGGTACCTCGGAGACCGTCGCTGTCGCGATATTCGTGTTCAGCGATCCCAAAAACCCCCGAGTAGCAAAACTGGATTAATTTCCTTTAATATTTACCAAGTTGTTAATTATTCATTACCTTTTTGCAATGCACTTCTAAAATGCATGTTTTTAATGCACAAATATATTTTTGAAAAAGTAATTTATCACTGTAGGTTACAACGTTTTTGGACGCTCTCACGAATTGAATGCAAAAAACCGCATTAAGATCCAACTTACTGTTCAATAAATCGACATTTAAGCCGTTTTCAGTGCTTTATTTCCTCGACAGAAAATATAAGTTATGATTTCACGGGATTTATTTTTTACGTGAATATGAAGAAAATTATTATTCCTACAGTTCTAAACAATCCTTTAAATCGTTAATTATCATTATAACATATTTAAATCCATTTAAAAGGAATAAAAAGCCTTATATTTATTACTTTTATTTGTTCTCGATATTCTACCGAGAACGACGTGCAAAATTCATGTGACCAGTAATGGGTTTTTCAGGTAGATCAACCAGACAGAATCTACTAATAATATTCATTTCTAGACAAATTCTGCTAGAAAACCCGGCAACGTTCCTACCAGGGATGGTCCCGTGAAATTTTAAACTTTTAGAAAGTTTCAAAGTATAAATTCAAACTTTTCCTAGAGTTTAAAAACTTATTTTTAAACATTCAACGTGTTTCTGTGAAATTTTAAATTTTCAGAAAGTTTGAAATTAGAAATTTGAACTTTTCCGAAAGTTTAAAATGTTATTTTTAAACTTTTGAAACAGTCTCATTAAATTTTATACTTTTGGAAAGTTGAACATGATCAATTTAAACATTTTAAATAAATATCTTTTAAATAAATTTTGTAGATTTTGTGTAATAATTTATATAATGTTTGTTGCAGGTTTACCTCCAGGAATACCACCAATAGGACGTGCAGGACCTCCTATGGGCCCTCCAAGCATAAGAGGACCTCCACCAGGATTAATGCGAGGTGTGCCTCCCCGACCTTATTAAAAATTTAAATAAAAGGATTTAAATGAGATTTATCATTTTTGTGGGATTTAAATTTTTTTAGCAATATATGCAATTTTGTACTTGAAAATAAATAAATACACGAATGAATTTCAATTGTTTATACTAACATTTAATTATACAATCAAGTTTTGTCACATTTAAATACCATAATTTTTGAGACTGTTCAATATGTTACGCTTGGATTTACGAACTTTAAAGCTACACTGAGAAGCAGAAGGTGTAACTACTACACTCCGACTGTATCGTGTGTTAAAGTGTAGCAGCAGCACCCTTGCGAAGAATCTTACGCGATCTGCAAAACAGTTTGACCACAAAAATTATTAATCGTAGAAAAATAAGAGAAAAATAATGTTTTATGTTTAAGGATTTCAAGAGATATACTTTAATATAAATAATTTAAAGCGTTGTAACGAGTACCGAGATATTCGAATTTTGCGCGCTCGTATGTCACGTGACTGAGACCTAGCAGACGACGTCGATGGCAGGCGCCCACAGGAGAGCTCCATGATTGAAAGAGCACAACGCGTTAGATTGATTTTTGCGTTCGGTTCCACCTAAATCATACAGTGACAGAATCTGTGAGATCGATCCTGAACCTGCAACGGCGTACGATAATACACTGTCCAAGAGCAAAGGGCGACTCGTCCATCGATCAACATCCTGTTGCTTATTTTCTTTTGGAGGCCTTTAGACATTACTCTCCTATTCCCGTTGCTGCCGGGCCCATTCGCGAGAACTCAACACGAGCGAAATCGAAGCAAGTGAGTATAGTGTACTGAGAATTCCTCAGACAAAGCTGCCGACTGCCAAACCTCGTGACCACCGATCAAAACTTTGATGAAACTTCTAAAACTACAAATTCACTCCCTCTATTAGGATAGCACGCGAGCCACGAGAACTTAAACCTATAACATAGAAGTACTATGACATACAAGGTCTCATGGAAAGTGGCACCAATCGTCCGAATGATTTGGAAAAGTTTAGAGTGTAACGAAGTGCGAAATTCGCAGGTAGATTCGCGCATCGTTGAAACGCAACTTTGTGCAAGCGCGAGGCAAAATTCGGGGCCTCGCGTATAAGTCGCGGTCTGTCGGACAGACAGATAGCTTCCGGCCATGGGTGCGAACGCGTCAGCTCTCGTGTGTGAGACAACAACACCACCGGCGCCGACTGTGTGAGTGTGTGTCTACCGAGAACGGCGACTGTGAGTAAGTAGGGCTGAGTCCTTTTTCTGTATCGCGTCAGCAGTAGCAGCGGCTACAGCTTTGCGACTTGGTGCAGCGGCACCAAGTACCGGCCTTCTCGTTCGCGCGCGTAAGCTTCGCGAGATACTACTGATTCGGCGCACATTTGTATAGAGAAAATATTGGCCGCACAATATATCATTATTTTGTTTTACTTTAATCGGGACTAGCTTCATTTTCCCAAATTGTTTTCTCCCGTTCCCTAGGTCCTCATCCCTAATACCGCCGCCTTCGCGGGTGTTGCAACAAGCGGTTGCAACGCAAAACTGAGAAGCCGGCTCCGCACAGAAGAGTGCGGAGTGATAGCACACGTGCGAACACGACGTTCGCGAAGCAGCTCTAGCAGCGAGCTGCGTTGCAACGCGGATAAATCACAGGCGTTGAGAGAGTTCTCCGCCGTACCGAGAGATTGTGATAAGGTCGGATATTGCCGAGTTTTACCCCGAAATCGAACCCCGTTACAATGGCGCCCATCAACGTGTGGATTCTGTGAGGAACGCGCGGAAAATCGTAGAAGAAAACGACGGCGTATTCTGTATATTAAGATTGCTTCAACAAGTGCTAAAAGTCGTCATAAGTGTTACAAGTAAAGCTGCAGATTGAGCTGTAAAATCATTGCCTAAAAGAATATTTTTGATTTAGGCATTTCAAGATACGTTTCGCAGAAAAAACAGACCTTGCCTCAGACGCCGTTGAAATTCATAGCGCATATTACTATTGTTGTCGTGTTCAGAATTATAGAACATTTTATTTTTGCTATTGACAGCGCATATTATTTTGCAATCGCCATTGAAATCTACAGTGCACATTATTTTGCAGCCGCTATTGGAATCTACAACGCATATTACTTTTGCAGCCACTTTTTAAATTACAGGCTCATCGAAAATTATGCAGTGTTTATGGTGATAAGTGCTCAAGTGAACGCCAGTATCATGATTGGTTTGCTCGATTTCATTCCGGAAACTTCGATCTTAAAAATAAACCTCGCCCTGGTCGGCCAACCATTGAAAAAGTCGATGAAATTTTTGAAAAAATCGAGATAGACCGACATATTTCATCTCGCGACATAGCTATGGAACTAAACATCGAGCATAAAACAGTTTCAAACCATTTACATAAGACTGGATATAAAAAGATGCTCGATACTTTGGTTCCACACGAATTAACGTCAGTAGTAGGGGCTGCGCGGCTACTGGGCCACCAAATACCGACGCATGGTAACTCATATTAGTAGATCCCTGCTTTACCGACAGATCATCGCATGTCGGCCGTGCTGTCAGCGGTGGAGCCCCCGCCTACGCATGGTAACTCGTATTAGTAGGTCCCTGTTTTACCGACAGAGCATTGCATATCGACCATGCTGCCAGCGGTGGCGCCCCCCATAAACCAGTGTTGTCGACGGTGGCGCCCCCGTTACCGACCCCCCCCCCCCTCCATAGCTCAGAGTGAGCATCGGTAATTTAATTTATCGACCTGGGATGCGACGGATAATTTGGAATTGGATTTGTAGGATTAAAGGTTAAGGTAAATAAATAAATACATCAAAATATTCATTTTTATTATACTTTATTCAAAAAAAAGATAGGTACATAAAACATTATTTGTAAAGACATGTATATTATAAAATCTTTCAGAACTTCTTATAACCTTGATGTTCTGGCATGACTTCGTATTAGTGAAATATTTCTCAAAAGTATTTTTTAACCGCTCAAATTTATTAACAGGAGTAGAACAAGGTTCTCCACGATACGTATTACATTGTTTATCATCTTGCACTCTACTAACGCTTTTATCCTCCTTGAGAGGTGTGTACGGAATGCTATTTCGTTTCATTTTTTATATCTATCCTGACTGATGGTTTAAGATAAAATTGATTCGAATATTTGTTCCTGCAAGCTTTATATAGTTTCAAACAAGTTTCTTAATATCACCACTTATAGGATTATACTTGACAATGCGATCATGTAGAATTAGATAATACGCTGTAGTATCCACGGGTATATTACGCTTACATTCAAATTCAAGACGTACGTCTACAGCTGCCTGTTTGAGTGATCTATTACAATTCTATCAGAATAATACGCATTCTGAAAATTAGCATACATATCGTAAAGCATGGCAAACTGATTGTTTAAAATATCAAGATTCAGATTTCCATACGGATAGCTCTGAGAGTTGAGGAAAAGTTTGACATTACGAATATTACAATGATCAAAATGACTAGCATTTTGTCTTCGTACACCTTTCCTCCCTATTTGAAAACCGAGAATGATAAAACGTGGTTTTTCCAGCTGATTCGATGTTTTTACAGTCCATACATGTTGCGTGGTTGTTGGAAGTACTGGATACTCATACAACTCCCATGAACGAAAACTCATCGAAATCGGTATATCTTTTTGAATATAGTTAAATAGTTGTATTTTTCGTCGGTCTGACAGCATGAGGTAGGGCATAAGCCACTCTATACGATTGATCTCGATTGTAAATTCTTCATATATTGGTCTCCCGTCCACCATTAAAGCCTCTTGCAAAACAGCATTCAAATCATTTCTCGATCTTGTGAGAATAAGTTCATGCTTAACGTTTACAACGATTTTGCGATAATCTTCAGCGAAACCAAAAATCATTGATAGAGGAACTGTCACATCAAAGTTTCCATTATTATCAGCTATATTTCCCACGTCAGTAATAGGTGTCCAGCCAGAATTTTCAAGATACTTTAGTTGACTAGGTGAGAAAGATGTGTAACCTTTCATTAGGGTTGTAGCAGCAACGTTCTTACATCGATCAATCTCTTCGAATTTCTTCAAAGAGATGACTAATAGCATTGTTCACAAAAATGGTGTGTTGTACTGCTTGTCCATCCTGTCTAGTAATCTTTCCACAAATCTGTAGAGAACTTTTTGATGGTAGAATACAAATCTTGATGTTGTATAGCTATCCGAATTTCATCACTATTATTGAATGGAAGTGAGGTATAGGGTTCATGTGCCCGATGAACCTCATAATGCGAGACAGATTCATCAAAGATGACAGGGGATTATACGTTAAGAACTGATTCCATTTTTCTGAGGCACACAGCAACAACAGATAAACGTACAAGTTATTCTTTCAGTATTTTTCTCGCTTGCGGTCCCGTTCTTCCTGACTGACTGTCTGACGACATACTGAGCTATTAATATAGCTTTTGTCAGCATTAAAAAAAATACCCATTTCAATGGCTTTTTAAATGTAGATGAATTGTAATAATTTCACCTCGGAGATTAACCAAATCACCATCTTGATCTACTATGCGTAGTTGTAGGTGATCGATCACTTTCACAGATATTGGCAAGTAAATTATTTGTTTAGGCACTTCGATTATCTTGTAGCCTGGCGGAACTGCTGGGAAAAATTCATGTATTGTATGAACTTTCTGCTGATTTATATATGCTCCTGTCGTAATGTTATATTCAACTCGTAAAGTGTTCACTTTGAGAATAGCTACTGGTAAATCTGAGTTGTGACTTATATAGGGCTTCAAAAGTCTTGGAGTGAATCCTAGTAGACGACCAATCGAGTCAGTGGGTCGGAAATCTATTTCATGACTACACATAATAACACTTCGTAACGTATTATTTGGTTTGATACTAACTTTTATACCTCGAGTATCGAGTAGTTCAATTATTTCTTGACCAACATAAAATTTATTACAGTTTTCATCGACGTTCGGTATAGAATTAAAAGTTAGCAGCTCAACAAGTCCAAGACTGTATTGCTTATCCGAATCCAGTTCTATTGGAGGAAAATAGTGCGTCTCAAGGATTGAGGAGGTGCCGGAAAGGCTGAGAGTCATTGATTCAACAACCATCTTGAGTAGACTAATTCAAATCATTCATGTAGATTTCTTTTTATATAGACAAAATTATCTTTACGATTGAGCTGATTGCAGAGAAATTTCAGACAGAGATGACCACAGATAAAAGTTGAAAATTCCTGATACCTCTGATAATTGTACTTAACTTGAGATACTTTCCAGTAATTCATAAGATCTCGTGGTGGTTGTAAATCACTGAAACTATCAAAGTATGTAACATCATTACCAATTTTTCGATAAGCTACCCAATGCGTGCCAGGTCCACTTGCATCATCCAGATTAATGACTGCCGATTCTCTGGCTCGACAACCGATTGAAGGCAGAGCATTTCTCATAAAAACTCGAAAATTTGGTATATTCATTAGGTTTACATATTTGAGCAGATCGTAGTCGGTAAGTGCACGTTTAGGCAATCTTATTTCATCAAAGTTTTTTTTTCTTCCTTTACACTTTTTGTTCTTCTTCTTCAGAAAGATGCCGAAACCTTTACGATGAGGTTTTAGAAACAGTCCTTTACCGAGTGCCAATATTTCAATTTATTCGTTGTTTTTTTTTGCTCTTCCATTTGTTTCTTAGCAGCACTTGCTTTATTTATTGCTTTAGCGATTCCCGAAGCTCCTCCTGCAAGTGAGCCTACTGCACTGAGACCAGCAAAAAGTGGGATAAGGGCTGGAAGAAAGCCACCTACTTTGCTGGGAACAGGCAATATGCGTGAAACATTAACTTTACTTTTTCCACCAACATTTTTCACATGCTCTCGAGCCATCTTTAGTGTTAACTTTATCATAGAGCGAGAATCGTTGCCAGGAATGATAGGTTTTCCCATTGACTTGATCAAATTTTTTAGTGTAATCTTTTTCTTTGAAATCGTTTTCTTAAGTTTATTAGATCTACGCCTGCCACCTCCTCTTACTCCTCCTCTTCCAACACCCAAACCAAGCTTTTATTTTAACTTCATGGTATTTGCTATAGCGAAAGCTGTCGCTTTTTGTTTCAAACCAGCGTCTCTAGATTTCACTCTCTGCCACGCCTTCTCTGCTAAAATCTGATCAGTTGCGTTTCTCTCTTGAATGTTATCAGGATTTTTTGAGTAGGCAATATCGTGTTCCTTACAAGCAGCGTCTAGAGGATTTATTCCTGAATCACCACGAGCTAAACGTTTAGCAAGTTTAGTACCTGGACCACAGTACTGATAACCAGGCACATGAAGTTCAATGGGTAATTTGTTAATCAATGTATTCACTAAACCTGTACCTTTTTTCTGATGCATGATGCTAGCTCTTAACAAGCTCATGCGAGACTGACTGAGGGTACTATAAATGCTCATATTTATAATATATCGAGTCAGTCGTGATATGAAATTTTAAGAAGCAGGCAGCAAAGTTGCCAGTGGTTAATTTCGATCTTTTGACCCAGCAGCAGCAAAAAAAAAAACACAATCGTCATGGAAAATTGCTACCTAACAGTATAAGAGCAGTATTTTGTGGTCCGTCTAATTGTGGTAAAACGAACGCACTCTTATCGCTAATCATTCATCCTAATGGTTTGAGATTTGAATATATTTACGTATACTCGAAATCCTTGAATCAGCCTAAATATAAATTTTTGGAACAACTTGTTGAGCCTCTAGAAGGTATAAAATACTTATCGTTCGATGAACACGATCTCGTCGTATCACCTGATGAAGCTCAACCCAACTCAATTTTTATCTTTGATGATATTGCCTGTGAGAAGCATGATAATGTCAAAGCTTTTTACTGCATGGGCAGGCATAAAAGCGTGGATTGATTTTACTTGTGTCAGTCGTATGCGCAAGTACCGAAACATTTAGTGCGTTACAACGTCAACTTGTTGTTAATTTTTCGACAAGATGATATGAACTTAAAACATGTTTATAACGATCATGTTAATACAGATATGACATATCAACGCTTCAAAGATATTTGTTCAATGTGTTGGAATAATAGCAATCATAGTTTTCTCGTTATAGACAAAGACCGTGATATCAATGATGGTCGCTACAGAAAAGGCTTTGATCAGTTTGTAATAAATATACAGAATACTGAATAAATTTAGCATTTGATTGTGAGACTCTAAACTATCAAGATGTCTGATTTTGATCAACAAACTGTAGTTCTACGTGAAGTTGAGAAAGCTCGTAGAGCTTTGAAAAGAAAGTACGATTTGGTAAAGTCACATAAATTAGAGGTGGAAAAAAATTTGGAGGACTCGTTCAAACCGCTTGTGAAACCACTGGAAAAGCTAATCGATGTAAGTGAGCATATTAAACAAGAAAAAAGTTATCACCAGTGGTAGTTAAAAAAGAAAAACGAAAGATGAGAAAATAAAAATTAGAGCGTATTGAAAATAATAAAAAAGACTATGATGATGATGCTGATGATGATGATGATGATGATGATGCTGATGATGATGATGATGATGATGATGATGATGATGATGATGATGATGATGATGATGATGACGATGATCCTGGAGAATCAGCTTTTGAGTCAGCTGTGGGCGATTCAGATATTTCAGATCATGAAGAAACTGTTATTCAAAATAACGCTGTCGATGAAAACATTCCATTGTTGCTTAAGGGACAAACACGAGCCTTAGATACAGTATATGGAGTGCGAAAAATGCATGATAATAAACTAATGATTGGAAATGCTCCTATAAGTTTTGACAAAGATAAAATTATCGTTGGCAATAAAGTGTATGAAAAAGATCTCGGTCTTGTGGAATTGTTATTCAAGAAATATCCTGATGACACTTTAATCACTGACAATGATAAGAAGAATTATGCTAAGATTTTAAAAGACACAAATGCACACAAAAAATACTATAAATCGAAGGAAGATATTCGTGAAAATGCAAGTAAGAAATATACTGATTTTGTGAGTAAAATTCTCAAGGTTGGTAAAAGTGGTAAGGGGCTTATGTCATATAAGATCGCTCATAAAAATATCCATACTGAATACCGTTATTGGGATGATCCAAATGAACTTGTCCATCGTTTAAGATTACTTATAGCTGAAACATCTGCTGGCAATAATAACCATGTCAATGAAATACAATCAATCATTGAGGAGCTTCGTGAAGCTGAAATTATTTTGTAACAACGCAGTATCGAAATGATTATTGATGTTGCGACGCTGTGTCTCCCAGTACAGGTGCGCAAAACTTGACGCCTTGTTCGCACCAAGATTTTTCATTAATCGCGGTATTTAGCGTAATCGCCGACGTTTGGGAGAACGTGAGGAAAGAAGGAAGAAGTAATCACACAAGTTATTAAGTTATATTGCACGTATATTTGGCCCAGCCCTTCCCTACAACGTGGTGGCCGTAGCCGCCCACGCCCAGTAGCCACGCAGGGATCGCCGTCACACCTCTACTCTCATATACACGCGCGCGCCTCGAAGCTCTCGCCTCTGACGTCGCGCAGTCTGATCCGTCTGCTCTCTCTCTCTCACACACCCGAATTTCGGCTCGGCGCAACCCGCTCGAGTAGCTACGCGGCCGGCGCGCTCTCTCTCTCCCTCTCTCTCTCTCTCTCTCTCTCTCTCTCTCCCGTACGTATAATCGCGAGCATCGCGCGCGCTCACCGCGGTGTCGTCGTCCGAACCAACGTGTTCCCCTCTCTCTACTCTCGGGCACGCACACACGTAACTGCGCGCTCACCAACAGCTCGCGCCAGCGGTCCCGGCCCGGCGATGCCTGAACCGACGCCGGCGTAGCTATCTGCTTTCCCCCCTCTCTACTTCCCTCTCCCTCTCTCTCTTTCTCGCTCTTCTCGGAGCTCGCGCGCACAGGCTTTGCCTCGCGTTGGCAGCAAGCCCGACCTGCTGCTACCGAGCAGCGAGGATTTCTCGGACGTCCCGATGCCTCTCTCTCTCGCTCTCTCACTCACTCACACACACTCCCGCGTTTCTTCTGCGCTGTGCTTCTCTCTCTCTTTCTCGCTCTCGCGCACGCTGGCCCGATGCCTAGCGTGGATGACGTCGAGGTGTGCGCCCGCACCGCACACCGCTCTCTCGTCTCGCTCACTCTTTCTCGCACACACCCGCGGCTTTCTCACTCTCTCTCTCTCTCTCTCTCTCTCTCTCTCTCTCTCTCTCTCTCTCTTCTCTCGGCGGCCTAAAGGCTCGCACCGAGAGTATCCCGATAAATCCAACGGTTCTTACCTGGTGTAGGAGAGACGAACACTAGTCTCCCGCCCCCCAGCGGAAGCCTCGCTAGCCCAGGAGGTGCTGGCTTCCCGTACTCTTTCTCTCTCTCTCTTCCTCTCTCTCTCTCTCTCTCTCTCTCTCTCTCTCTCTCTCTCTCTCTCTCTCTCTCTCTCTCTCTCTCTCTCTCTCTGCAGACTTGGGGATGAAGGCCTGGCTCTCGTTCCGGCTTCCTTCCTCTGGCTGAACGACTGGACGGTCGTCTCCGGGGAGGGATCTCTTCCTCGGGGCGGTGGTCCAGGTCGTGGCGCTGCTGCTCTCTCACTCTCACTCTTTTCTCGCAATTCACTTTCGCGCGCTCTCGTCACGTCGAAGTGTCATCGACAAGGCTCGGAAAGGAACTGCCGAGCCGCTCTGCCTCGCGCGCGCGCTCGGCATCTCGCCCGGCTGATAACGTAGCCCGATTGGCCGCGCGAGGCGCGAGACGCGCTGATTGGCTGCTCGTCTCGCGCCAGCTCGAACCGGCTCGAAGTTCCCCCCTTGGGTACGCAGGCCAGCGAATTCCCGGGACGTAGCTCGCGTCCGAGAAAACGCGGGCCTCGCTGGAACCGATCGCCTTTTATTCCTCGCATCGAGTGAGGTTGCTGCGCAAACAATAACGCGCGATTTGCTCGGCTGCGACGTACAACGTTGCAATGTGTTTGGACGTCAACTAGTCCTTGCAGGCACATCTCGAGGACCGCCTGGACTAGGATTCAAGCTGACTAGTAATGGAAATTTTGATTTAGAGAATCGAAAACTGTGTTATGTTGGTGATAAATTTTAAAAAGATTTACAGGAAGTGGAGAGTCTAGTAAATAATAAAATTATAAATGCTGAGACAGATTTTTCTAGAATAAATAAAACGCTTAGAGATTTGCAAGAGAAATTACAAATCTTGGATTCTGGAATAAATAAACCTGTAAATCATAATGAAAGCAGGACTAGTGGAGGAACTTCATAAACCTGCTCGACGTAATTATCCACGTCGTTCTTTTCTCAGCAAAAATATCGATGAAACTTGGCAAGTAGATCTTGTTGAAATGATTCCATATGCCAAGCAAAATAAAGGGTTTAAGTACCTGCTCACAGTTATTGATGTATTCTGAAAGTATGCTTGGACTGTGCCAGTGAAACAAAAAACTGGAAAATGTGTAACTCAAGCTATGAAATCAATACTATTGCAAAAAAGAGTGCCCAAGAATTTACAAACAGATCGTGGAAAAGAATTTTACAATAAAGATTTTGACAAACTAATGAAAAGTTATAAAATTCATCTATACTCTACCTACAGTAATCTTAAGGCATCAATTTGTGAACGTTTTAATCGCACTCTAAAAAGCATGATGTGGAATTTATTTAGTCTGCGTGGTAGCTACAAATGGTTGGATATCTTACAAGATTTAACATTGCAGTATAATAGTCGACATCGGACAATAGGAATGAAGCCTGTAAAGTAGAGAAGTAGAACTTGAAGAAGTAGACAAAAGCAAAGTTAATCGTATTCTTAATCGAATTAATAAGAAAAAGTCAAACAGCCTAAATTTGTTTAAACGAGCTAAATTTAAAATTGGAGATAAAGTACGTGTAAGCCGAATCAAGGAGGTTTTCGATAAGGGCTATACACCCAATTGGTCAACTGAAGTCTTTACAATAACGCGAGTTTCACCTACGAAGCCCTATACTTATCATCTAAAAGATTATCAAGACAAACCAATAGCTGGAGGATTCTACAAGGAAGAACTTCTAAAGACTAAATATCCATATGTCTATTTGATTGAAAAAGTTTTAAGAAAAAGTGGTGATAGAGTTTATATAAAATGGTTAGGTTTTGACGATACTCACAACAGTTGGATTAATAAAAATGATATGTAAAAAAAGAATACATTAATAAATTATAATTGATGTAAAATTTATTGTTCATTTATTTACATTTCCTTCAATTTTTTTTTACAAGTACTGGCAATATAATTTCATTTATTTGTAAAATTCTTCTCCTAAAACGTTCTCGATCACATGCAACCTGCTCCCACTTGCCACATCGAGTTTCATGATGCGCAAATTTCCATTTATACATCAAGTGTATGGTTGGTTCTTCCTTGAATCGTACACGCTTCTCTTTGCTGGATTCAGACGTTTCTAAATTGAATTTTACGTGAAATATGTGCGTATGTGTATAATTCGAACTTACCCATTTTGTAATATTTTATAGTGCCCCCAGGCAAGCGTATCAGTAGTATTATCTTGAAGAAATCTTTTATCATCGTAAGGACTGAGAGCAATCTTCCTCTGTCTAATGGTCTCCACCTTGTGAAGTTTGGATCTTATAGCGTACTGCTCTCGACTCTGAATACGTGAATTTCGTAGACATTCCAAATAGTCATTAAATTCAATGGTTTTCTTTACAACTGAAGCATTGATACCCTTGATTTTTTTCATACTATCTTGATTATTAACACGTGTACTGTACATTTTGCTTCTCAATCCAACAAATTCTGTAAGAATCTGGCCATTACATTCATCTTTCATAAGTCCTACGACCTTTGTATTAACACATGGCATATTAAATACATTGTCTGCCGGATAATCTGATGTATCGAATTTATGAATATTCTTCTTCATATCTTCATAAAAATCATCACATTTAACAGCATATATAAAACTATCAGTATCTGTGTATAATAATTTACAATTATCTTTGTACATTTTCCGTATATAATTATAATAAAAATCATACATCAGTGTCTTGGAGAGATCTAAAACTACAAGCCCAGCATAGATTGGCTTATTCATAAGTATATCACTCTTATTTAACTGTATTGCAACTAGATTCTCATTAAATATGGAACTACTGAGAAAGTTTAGCTTCGAAATTTGAGCCTCGACACCATATCTCCCATCGTATTTACTCATTAGTTTGACTTTAACTCGTTTTCTAATATTTTCCATGGTCTTGCCAAATACAGCATTATTCATTAGTTTGAAAAAGTTTTTTTCAAATTCATTTTTTGCTACTGCCCTCATACTAGTGTTCAAATCAATATATGATTTGAGCCAGGGAGACTGCTTAAATTTTAGAATTTTATGTATTTTAACGAGTCGAAGACTTGTTGTAGAGCAATATAATGAATAACGTAATTTCTTTTGGGTTGAAGTGTAGCTAAAAGTTTTTCCTGCTTAGATCCCGGAGGTTTTCCATGTTCTGGACAGAATGGTAAATCATTATGATCATCGTGTATTTCAGGAGGATAATCTAAATCTACTTCTAAAATATAACCATGAGAAGCGTCTGATGCGATGGAAAACAATTCAAAACTTTCACAATTTTCAAGCCACTGAAATTCATCATACGGAAGACACTGTGAAAGCCCAAATCCGTATAAATTATTTGCATCTAAATAAATCAAGTATTTATTTGCTTTATCTTTATCATACTTTTCAAGCATGTACTTATGATTAGCTGCTGCATACCGATTAGAGCACTGACTCAAACCACCTCGAATTCCTCGTTCTATAAAAAGTACCATGTCAATGTCTGTTAGAAGTTTTAATTGTACACCTGTATGTTTGAGCATAGCGTCCCAGGAAAAACCTGGAGTAGTGTAATAATGAGCAGGATCTAGATTATAAACATTCATGCTCTGATCTCGAAAATTTTCGAAAACGTCTGCTAACAGCAAAACATCAGTCTTCATATAAAGATCTGAGTACTCGACAAGTGTTTTTATATTAAATGTACTCCATACATTTTGTACATGTTCATAATCTCGATCAGATATCGATAAGTTATTGAGAATGCTGAAAAAATCCTCTTTTTCAGGCAACTTACACTCTTCTAGTTTTTCCCATGAGCTTATATACTCATAGGGTAAAACACCTTTTCTTGTTAGCAAGTTTATTTGTGTCGTACTCAGATCACTAAATTCTTTATTAACAATTGAATAATCTTGAAGATATGATGCTAATTTTTCAAGTGATGTAGGCATAAATCTAAATAAATCTAAAAATCTTATCTTAAATTTGCTGTTTTCTACATGCTTTGTAAATGAAATATATTTTTTTTTTGTCAGAGGTAGTAAATCAATCTGTCCTGGAAAATGGTTTGATACATCAGTAATAATAAAGTATGCATCATAACCACTTAAATTATGAAACACAACTGGAACTATTTTTGAATCTTGATAGTTTAGATTGCAGGTAGCATGTGCAGGTCCTCGATATTTTCCAGTGAGATGACAGTGATCACGCACCTTTGCATCATCATTCAACAATTTTTTACAAATATGACACGTTTTTGAATCATAATAACCTATTAATTCAGTCTGAGATAGAACTGGCATAGGTAAAGGGTTCGCATATAAATCACTTATTTGTTTTTCTATGCTTCTTAACTGTTCAGCAAACCATTTTGACGCTTCAGGTCCTCTATAAAAGGCATATTTTGATAGTGAATCGTTGTAACTACATTTCAGATAGTAACCTATACTATAAATTTCATGACTTTGTATTGGTTGCGTGTCTGTTTTTTCATCTTGACTTATTGGTTTTAACAAACATTCACAGTCTGCATAGATTATGAAAGGTAACTTTTCATTGTAGCGATGATTTTTAAACATTATCAAACTATTTTCTTCATTAGGCAGTCTAATTCTACATTTATTTAATATTTTGCAATGCTCTTCATGCTTTATTAAGTCATCTTCTTTATAAAAAAAATTTAAACATCTATCGCAAACATAGAGTTTCTTTTTTCTATTTGTCAAATTATTACTGATTAAACGTGAGAGATTTTTAATGTATACATAATGTGATTGAGATAAAAACTCATCACTTTCATCAACATCACCACCATCTAAATTATCATTTGTGAGTAAAAGAAGATTGATATGATTACTCTTTTTACATGATGTTAAATATAGAGGTGTACTACATTTGAGGCTAATGTTTTAATTTCTCTTAAAATTTTTTTATGATTACCTTCATCTTTTTTAGTTTTTTTATAATTTTTTGGTTTACTTTCAGCTGATTTCCGTTTCTTTCCTTTCTGCTGCTTCTTAGGTTGCTGTGTAATTGATAATTGCAAGAATGATTCTAAATGTTTGTTCATTTTTATAAGTTCACTGAATATATTATTATTTTGCTGCTGTAGTCTTTTTACCGACTCTTCTATCTTTTCAATTAATTTTTCAATAACTGATGAACTAATTATCGACCAGGATTGCGTGAATTTTTCATGACTAAGATCACCTTTATTCTCTTCTTGCGTCTTTGTTAAATCAATTAAATTAATTTGTTGTTGTTGTAGTTGTTGCTGCTGCTGTTGTGGTTGTTGTTGTTGCTGCTGCTGTTGTGGTTGTTGCTGTTATTGCTGCTGCTGTTGAACTTGTTCTTGTTGTTGTTGCTGCTGCTATTGTTCTTGTAGTGTATCTTCTCTATACTCATTTTCTAAAGATTCGGTTAAATTTTTGTATATTTCAAGCACTCTCTCGTCTGACATATTTACGATTTCAGCATTAATAATGCTATCAATATCGATATCAAATTCTTCCAATATACTTATGTTAGCATTTGACGTATTTTCATGCTGCTGGAACTGTCCCGTTTCACAAATTTCATTTTTGTCACTTTTTGACTGATTTTCTTGAAGTTGTGGGTGCTGTTTCATACTATTCTTATCAGCTTCTTTGACTATTAGTATCAATTAAGAAATAGTTTAACCTCATTGAATAATTTAAACCATCCTATAAAATAAATTTAAAAATTAATTATTTTTATAAAGATTAAACTTAGAAACAAAAACATGCTTTAAATTATTTCTTACTTTGTCGATTTCACAGCTTAATACCGAGTTGCCCTGATACCACATAGGATTCACGTTTTCCTGAAAAATAGCAAATAGTCAATAAATATATAAGATTACTAGCTTTAGTTTGAAATAGATAGTGATAGAGAGAAAGAAATTGTAAAGTGCACGTGTATGCATAGAGCGTGTAGCTTGTGTGCGAGAAAGAGACAGAGAGAGAAAGTACAGTTATCTGCATGTCTTTTCAGTACGAGGTAGATGTGAGAGAGAGAGAGAGAGAGAGAGAGAGAGAGAGAGAGTGAGATAAAGAGAGCAAGAGAAATAAAGAGCGAGAGTGAGAGAGAGAGCGAGATAGAGATGCATAAAAATTTACTTACTTTATTCTCCATGCTGATGTTGATGATGAGGATAATTTTTTTTTAAATCACTTGTTTAAACAAAATTTTTTTAACTGTTTCGTATTTGTTTACACGTGCACCCACACACGAACGCACGATGTTACTTCACCGAGAGCTATGATTCGAATGGTTCTATCGACTTGCAAGTGTATCCAAAGCGTTTAGCTCTTACACATCTGTTTCGACCAAAGAAATTTCAGCTTTTAAGTGTTTTAGATGCTTCGACTCAATTCTATACATTCAGAATGCTGATATTTTATATCAATGTGATAATAAACTAATCCCTGTAGAAAGACAACTAAAATAAATTTCATCAGCGCTCTGACTTAAATAATATAATAGATGCAAGGGTGGGGATAATTTTTCATTTGCGTTTCATTATTTTCATGTGTGAAAAATGAGGGCTATCGATGAGAGTCAGTGCATCGAAAATTCATCTCTAGTCGCTCGCGTGGGGACTATAGGAAACGCATTTAAAAGTACAGAGGAGCTGACCTCGTCCGAAAAAAACACAGCGAAGATGCACCCTGCAGAGCATCTGTGTAGGGTCAAGCTGTATCGGTTGCAGCTCTCGCTCGCTGTAGAGAGTCAGTGTAGAGAAAACATAAGCCTACAGGCGTCTGCGTGGGGACTATGGGAAACGTATTTAAAAGTACGGGGGAGAGGGTAGTGGAAAATCCGAAGATCTCGCTGTTTCGACTGCACTGCGCAGGCTGTAGAGAATCGATGCAATACGTTAGAGTGGGGACTGTGGGGAACGCATTTAAAAGTATGAGAGAGAGGGTAGTCGAAAAATCCCAGGATCTAGCTGTATCTGCTCTACCGCGCGCGATATACAAAATCGGTGCGCTTTGAACGAAAATACTGCTTGTAGAGGCCCGAATGGGGACTATAGGAGATGCATATAAACGTATGAGAGAGGGGGTAGCTGATGTCGTTCAAAGAAACATGAAAAGAGACGTTGCACGTCGCAAGCGTGAATGAATCGAGCTTGAGAAGCTTTTTTATAGTGGAAGGGGTACAAATTTCTAGTATATTTAAGCAGTCTTCTGCTCCGTGTTTATATACATTTCCGAGTGTACTCAAGCAGTATACTGTTCTCTACAATAGTTGAGAAAGCTGTAGAATTTGTAAGTATATTTTAAATATTTTATTATTTTATTTATAAATTTATTCTTAATGAGTAATATTTTCGTAGATAACATGGATTTGATTGTTGATATCCAGGCCTTCAAGGGGCAAAACGGTGAATTCATAGTCAAGGAGTTGGCCTACATTGATCCCAACGAGCCAGCAGCAGTAGCTCAATTAGCTACATTTCATCCACCTCACTCTTGGTACGACTTGTCGAGCGATGTCCAGTGTGCCAATCTGTGGCTCAAATATTCTTTTCACGGATTAAAGTGGAGCGATGGTGAACTGCCATACGACAAGCAAGCCGAAGTTTGCTCCAGCCTCCTCGATTTATCGCCGACAAGGAACGTTATTATTTGGGTGAAAGGTGCACAGAAAAAGGAGTGGCTACAGCTATATTTCCCGGACGTCCGTAATATAGAAGATCTCGGCTGTCCATCCTTAAAGACACCAGGATTTCGAACTCCGCTGGTGTGTTCACATCACCTTCCTGACTGGAAGGAGAATTGTGCAGTTCAAAACGTTTACGCAATAAACAAGTGGCTTCGTGCAGTACGACAAGATTTTATCTTCCCACTGCATTTCTTTGAGGATTATTATTCCTCATCTGATTCGGATACAACAACGACAACATTGGAAGAATAATTTATCATGTGAGTATAATATATTCTTGTAATACATAAACAAATATAGTAAGCTTATAGATATTGTTTCATTATTTTTACAGAATGGAGTCGCTGAACGCTGTGGCAAAAGCTCCACCATTCCTGCCTACGAAAAAAATTAAGGATTTGGAGATCAGCAAGAAGTACAAAATATCCAAACATAAGAAAGTTCAGACAAAATTTGGCGCGAAGGTGTTGGAGATGGATGGAAGTTTCGACGTTTTCCTACCCACCAAGGTAAATGCCTTCCTCATCGAGAACAACACCGACGAGGAGAAGTTGAAGAATGAAATTGATACTAGAGATGTTTATCTAGTACATTATGGACACAACATTATTGAATTCATGTAATAATTTATCTCCACTGCCTATAGTATTAAGGATTTTTATATAACATCTTACATTGAAAGTATTATCCAATTTATAAATCACAATTTAATTACTATTAGATTTATATAAGTTTATTATGTACTCTAACGGTTCTCTAATGCTATTTCTAACGAATATTTGAAAAAAAAAAAATATATATAATATATATATATATATATATATATATATATATATATATATATATATATATATAAATAATATATATATATATATATATATATATATATATATATATATATATATATATATATATATATATATATATATATATAGGAAGAGCTTATTAATAAATATTGAGGAAAAATATTGGCATTTAGAAGGAAAAAGTGTAGCATGGGTGCATACGGTTGCAAAAGACGAATTGATTAAATATTTGTGCAACTTTAAATTAGATTCAGTGTTAAGGTTAGTGCTCCTTAATAAATTAAGAAAAATATGTAAAAGTACTGAAGAAAAGATAAAGCAAAGTCAGCACCAAGAGAAGATTATTATTAATTAATTAAAATTTTAATTAATTAATAATAATTAATTAAGAATTAATTAATTAAGAATTAATTAAGAATTAATTAAAATTTTAACGGGTTATAACAAGAAGAGTATTTATGAAATATCAAAATTAGACGATCTAAGAAAGACAACCAAGGGGAAAAATCTAAAAGCAATGAATTATATTTATTGGAGTATTTCAAATGATCAATTAGAGTTCGTAAGTGAAAAAAATACGGCATTGGAAATTATAAAAAAATTTGACGATCTATACTTGAAAGAATCATCGGCTCTACAGATATGTGTAAGAAATAAACTAGATAAAATGAAGTTAAAAGATTTTAAAGACTTCAGGTCATTCTTCACAGAATTTGAAAAAAAACGGCTAATGAGTTGGAGAATGCTGGTGGAAAAGTTGATAAACGACAAAAGTTAAACTATATGTTAAGAACATTACTAGACTCATTAAGTTATATTGGAGATCTGGTAGATGCACTACAAGAAAGTGACAGAAATTGTGAACTTTTAAAAATTAAAATAAACATGTGGGAAAGTCGAAATACAAGTAATGACAGCAGAAAGAAGAAAACTAGCGCTTTTCAAGCTGAACAAAATAAAGATAAAAATTGCTATAGATCTGAACAATTTGGACACTATAAGAAAGAATGCAAAAACTCCTGGACCCAAGGAAGAGGCAGGAGAGGTGAAACGCATTGGCAAGCAGGTGCACGGTATCCATAGCAGCAACAGCAGACACAACAGTACCGAGGCCGCGGAGGCAGAGATAGACAGCGAGGCTACTACGTCAGAGACCGGGGAGGTTAACAACACAGCAAGACAACACAACGTCAGGTATAGCGGAAACGTTAGCGATCAAGTTACTACAAAGGCTATAGCCGGGTTACTATGGTGAAATGGCCCCCTTGGAAAATGTATATATGTTATATACCATTCGATGGGGGATAAAAAAAAACTCCCATAGCCAAATTTTTAGCTCTCTGCCTAGTGCGCATGCGCAGTAACGTCGATAAACGTGTTTTTTTGATTTTATTTTTTTCTGAAGTCCCTATAGGATAAAAATTTTTTTAAAAATTCACATTGGTGTATTTTTATGTCATGAATAACTGCAATTTTTTTGGGATTACATAACCTCAAATATCGGATCTAAAAAAATTATTAAAGTTTTCAATCGATATTTTGACCCCCTTGTTTTTGAGGTGCAACTTTTTAAGTAGACTTTTTTTGTGTACTTTTTCCCGTTCTTTACGATGGCACTAACGTTTTTTCCTTAAAAATGGTGGCACAACTCGATTTGAGCCAAAAACTGATTTTTTTGCCATTTTTTCACGTTTTTAGCTGGTTATGTTACAATTTAGTTACTAAAGTGACTCCTTTTGAGTAGTTTTGCATATCTTCCCATGAAAACATAATCAAATGAAATATTTTGTTCGCTCCAAGCCGTATTTTTTATATTATCTTACGTTTTCAATGATGGTCTTATCAGTATTTGAGGTAATAAAGGGTTTCTCTCTATATATAAAAAGAATATCGCCGCTGTCAGTGTCTGCTTTTCTCTTTAACCTAAAAATGCCCTCATTTGAGTGATTTAACGCCGAAAAAGGCCATTTTTGGTACCATGTAACCCAAAACTAACCTAAAAATGTCATAATGCAAGGGTTTTCACGCAAAAAAGCCTGTTTTTAGCTAAACATAGCCTTGAAATCGATCGTTTGAGGGTACTTTTGGCGTCTTGTGGTCTTAAAAAGGCCATATTTGGCTTATCTGCCTCTACTTAATTGATTATTCAAAATCTATTGACAGTAATAATTATCAGGTTAAAAGGAATTGAAGTTAAGTATGTTCAATTCGTACAAAGTATAATTTATTATCTTCATAGGCTATTTAAAATAGCAAATCAAATGAAATATTTTGTTCGCTCCAAGCCGTATTTTTTATATTATCTTACGTTTTCAATGATGGTCTTATCCGAATTGTGATATCACCTTATTATAAAACTGATGGCTAATGTTATGTTCTTTTTAAACGTTCTGTGATTGGTCGAAAGTATTGTCTCTGTCGCACTTTTTTGTTTATTGTTTATTTTTATTTATAATAAAAGGTTATGCTTGGCCGCGCGGTTGACGCGGCGGCTGCAATGCAGACGATCTGCGTAGTGAATGGTCAATCATAAAATTAAGAATTATCAGGAGCATAAACAAATAAAGTATTTTGATTTCTTAATTAATTAAACGATGCGCAAACCAATGGCCAACATTGTTTTTTTCAAAACTAATTTTTTTTTTCTTACAATTGTCTATATAAGGGAGAAAGTACAATACGTCCCGTCCCGTGCCGTACCGACCCCGGGACATACCGTCTGAAATAAGTCACTTTTATATTATTGGCTAATTCTGTTCGATAACCCAATCGACGGTACAGAATTAGCCAATCCCGTAAAAACAGCTTATTTCAGACGGTATGTCCCGAGGTCGGTACGGGACGACGGACTCAATTGTACTTTCTCCATAATATACTAATACAAGTGAATGGTGAAAACGCTGTTAGTATAAGTTTATAACTTTTAAAGTAAATTAAAATCTAGCAAATAAAAATTGTTTCGATTTTTCTTTTTACTATTTCGGCTTTTGACTGATAATTGATAGCAATACTAGAAAAAATAATAAAGTAGTTAAGTATTTATTTTCAAATACATTGGAGTTAGTTGGAACCGAAGGCTGACGCGGCTACTTTAAATCTTTCTGCTGTTTACTTCAAAACTAACAATCTTGTATATTTAAAGTGAGTACTATATATTTTACATATCTTTTAAAAAAATGAAGATTTAACAAAGTTTTTCAAAAGTTTTGACATCACAGATTATATGCTTTGATATTAGGGTTATATGTATTTCTAATACATATTACACAATAAATTAATATTTTGTTAAATAACTTCTTTAAAATCAAAACCTATTATTAATATCTAAAATGTTATTTTTATGCCGACACTTTGAGTTTTGAAAAAAATACTGTAACCAACCTACTGATAAATAAAAAATCTCCCATGTATTTATAATAAATACACTTGTATTTTACCGGTATATGCAGAGTAAGACTTATTAATGGGTAGAAAAATAAAATTTTTATTATAAATTCTGTAGTATTAAGAGTAATTGTATCAAAAATAATGACAGATAATATAGTAATATAATAATATGATATAATAATATAATAATATGATATAATAATATAATAATATAATATAATAATATAATAATGTAATAATAATAACAGATAATTATTAGACCTTTTTATACGCTAAATAAGAAAAACATGTTGTGTACGTTATTAAATTCTTGCATAAAATCAAAAGTTTAAACCAACATTAAATTATAAACTGTTTTAGTACTCGCATAAAGATCCGATCTTATCCTAAAACAAAAATAGCAATCAGATTTTAAATCAATAAGCTAACAAAAAAGTAATTAATAAAAATGAATTTTCAATCCTATAGATATAGATATACGTACAATGCATGTAAGGGGAACGAGTCTTTATCTATTTAACTTAACCAATTTAGGCTAATCACATAAAGTAAAATGAGAAATTAGTTAAACATAAAGTTGTTGAAACTATTAACTAAATAAAATTAAGAAGGAAAAACATTTGAATAAAATATGACAATAAACTTTTGCCAGAAACGGATTTGACGATTGATGAGTTGCATGTTTTGATGTAATGCGGTATATTAATTATACAAGTATGATTAAATTGATAAAATATAGAAAGTCTTGAACAATAATTAATTTGTTTATGTATAAAATACTGTCAAATTAATAAAAAATGCACATAAATATCTGCATATGACTATATATGATGTGATTTTTACTATAGTTAATTATTATGAGATGAGAAAAAATATTTGGTTTTACATAAAAACAATACATGAGAAATAATAAAAATGAAAAATAGAACTAATAGGATGCGAACTTATTAATTGTCAATTAACTTTTAAGTTAAAAAAATGTAAAATGAATAAAGTAAACACAAGCTAACCTATGCTTTAAACACATACGTATATGAAACACCATTAAAAACAGCATTATTTATTTATTTTAAAATACACTATTATTCATGTCTAGATACAAGAACATATTTTTACAAAAAAACAAATTGAATATAATAATTTCATAGGTTTGTTGATTTTATAAAATCACTAGGTGCAAGCACTTCAATACAGTTTTTATGACAAAAAAAAATTATTTGCTTAAAAAACTTATAAATGAAATACAACTTATTTCACTTTTACTAGGCAATATTATTTTTTTACTTTTCATGTAAAGCTACTGAGAAAACTGGATTATACAAGAACTTAGATTATAATATTTTTGTAATATTTATTATTCATTCTAGTTTTTAATTTAAAAAAAGGCAAACAATTTTTTTAGATTTTTAAAAACTAACTAACAGCATTTTTAAATGTATTGTAAAATATTTATATTTTATTATTTCAGAAGTGATCTTCTTGTCTAATGGTTAAATAAATATGGCATCTAATAGTAATGAAGAGTCAGATAACATCAGGAAACGCGATGATCGAAGATGTGCCATGTGTAATATTTATATTAGAAAATCAATTGGTCGAGAAAAGGAAATCGAATCTGAAGTTGAAATCGAATATGCTAAACAATTATCAAATAAAGATATTTACATCCATGATGTAATTTGTGATTCATGTAGAAAGCGATTAGCCAAATACATATCAAGCTCTAAACCTAAAAAGGTTAATGTTCCAGCAACTGCTTCGTCTCAAGATTCAAATGTTTTTGAATCATTTTCTCAGCTAACTGTCACTTCATCATCTCAGGAAAGTACACAATCATCTGTATACACAATAAAGGAACAAAAAGTACGAGCAACCACGGAATTACTTATTCAAAGGACGATTGCGACACATAAATATTGCTTTGTTTGTGGGTACCAAAAACAGACTAATAATATATTAGTTCCTTTAGAGGCCCGAATTCAAGTTTATAGTAAAATGAATGTTTTTATTCCACATGGCAATAGATGCTGTTGCACACATTTAATTAAAAAAAGATTTTATGAAGATGAACTAAATAAAATTAATATTTTTTCCACTACAAGTACGGTATATATTGATGAATTACTACAATTTTTGAGTCAATTATGAATGAAAGCAGACGAAACTTTATTAGATACAGTAGCTGAATTTTCCATGCCTGAAAAAAAATTGAAAGTTTTTACGGGATTAACGTGGGAAAATATTAATTATCTTAAAGATCAACTCACTTCTCTGAAGAATTCCTGTGTAAGGACAGCGACACAAGCCATTGTCGTATTTTTATTCAAAATGCGCTCTGGGAATTCTAACTCGCTCATCTCTACAATATTTGACATTGAAAGCGAACAACAAGTATCTCGTTTTTGTCAATCAGTATTATTATCTTTCGAAAAAGATTTACTACCAAAACACTTTGGATTAGAAAATGTAGACAGAAATGAATTGATTGAAAATCAAACTTCTAATATGGCAAAGAAATTACATCCTGGTAAACAACTTATTTTGATTGCTGATGGTACTTATATAAGGCATGAAAAAAACTCTAATAACGAGTACCAAAGAAAATCTTATTCAGGCCAAAAAAAAGTTCCTCTGACTAAACCATTTACTATATGTACTACTAATGGTTATGTTGTTGACCAGTTAGGTCCATATCTTGCAAATAAAAATGATGCTACAATACTGATTGAAATATTGGAAGAGAAGCAGAATATTTTACAGAAACTTCTTCGCCAAGGGGACATTTTTATACTGGATAGAGGTTTCAGGGACATTAAACAAAAATTAGAAAATATGGGTTATATTGTTTTGATGCCTGCACTCAAAGGTTCAAAATCTCAACTTTCTACGCAAGAATCAAATGAAACAATATTCACGACAAAACTGCGATGGGTTGTTGAAGCAGTGCACGGAGTTCAAAAGAAAAAATATAGGTTATTAGATCACAAACTTGATAATAAAATGGTGAAAAATACTGGATCTTATTGTAAAATTTCTTGCTACTTAAATAACTTGTTTGGCAAACGCCTAGATTCTGATGAAGACATGCAAGATGAAATATTTAGTGCTATGCAATCTAGAAAAAATGTTGAAAATACATTAGCAGTTTTAGTAGCAGACAAAAGATGGAGTCGTCGGAAACTACCATTTAAAATAATAACTTCGGATGATTTACCAGACTTTCCTGAATTAACAATAAAAGATTTGAAAATTCTGTTTACAGGATCATATCAGCTTAAACAGACAATATCTTACTTAGCGGAAATGCTTGACGCAGATAATGATTTGAAGATTGGATATTCAAAAGAGACTAACAATATTCTCAAACTTGAAGTTCAATCCAGGCATATTAACAGAAAACAATACAAATGTTTCGTTGAGTATAAACCAAATGGTATTGGTTATTCTAGCATCTTAAGACACTGTTGTGATTGTGCTAACGGTAACCGTACTATAGGATGTTGTGCGCATATTGCTGCCATAATCTATTATCTTTCACATGGAAGATATTTATCAAAAATCATACGACCAGCTGAAATTCTGTCTAAAATGTTTCTTAATGATCAAATTGAAGTGTGTATTGATGAAGATAGTGACAATGATGAGTGAATCATTTTTTCTATTGTGAACATTCGTTATTTTTAAAAAGCTACTTGTATACGTTCCATAATTTATTTTAAATAGCCTATGAAGATAATAAATTATACTTTGTACGAATTGAACATACTTAACTTCAATTCCTTTTAACCTGATAATTATTACTGTCAATAGATTTTGAATAATCAATTAAGTAGAGGCAGATAAGCCAAATATGGCCTTTTTAAGACCACAAGACGCCAAAAGTACCCTCAAACGATCGATTTCAAGGCTATGTTTAGCTAAAAACAGGCTTTTTTGCGTGAAAACCCTTGCATTATGACATTTTTAGGTTAGTTTTGGGTTACATGGTACCAAAAATGGCCTTTTTCGGCGTTAAATCACTCAAATGAGGGCATTTTTAGGTTAAAGAGAAAAGCAGACACTGACAGCGGCGATATTCTTTTTATATATAGAGAGAAACCCTTTATTACCTCAAATTCTGATAAGACCATCATTGAAAACGTAAGATAATATAAAAAATACGGCTTGGAGCGAACAAAATATTTCATTTGATTATGTTTTCATGGGAAGATATGCAAAACTACTCAAAAGGAGTCACTTTAGTAACTAAATTGTAACATAACCAGCTAAAAACGTGAAAAAATGGCAAAAAAATCAGTTTTTGGCTCAAATCGAGTTGTGCCACCATTTTTAAGGAAAAAACGTTAGTGCCATCGTAAAGAACGGGAAAAAGTACACAAAAAAAGTCTACTTAAAAAGTTGCACCTCAAAAACAAGGGGGTCAAAATATCGATTGAAAACTTTAATAATTTTTTTAGATCCGATATTTGAGGTTATGTAATCCCAAAAAAATTGCAGTTATTCATGACATAAAAATACACCAATGTGAATTTTTAAAAAAATTTTTATCCTATAGGGACTTCAGAAAAAAATAAAATCAAAAAAACACGTTTATCGACGTTACTGCGCATGCGCACTAGGCAGAGAGCTAAAAATTTGGCTATGGGAGTTTTTTTTATCCCCCATCGAATGGTATATAACATATATACATTTTCCAAGGGGGCCATTTCACCATAGTAACCCGGCTATAGCCTTTATGTTTAACAGAGGTACAGCGTGACGATGAAAGCGATACGAAAATTTATGCTTGCGATACGAATAAAATAGATTGGATATTAGACAGTGGTTGCTCAAACCATATAATAAATATATCCAATGTATTTTACGTTAAAGAAATGGATAAAAATTTGTTGAATTTTGCGAAAATTACTAATGGAAATAAAATTATTTCTATTGAAAAAAACATCAAAAATATTTAATAGGCAAAACAATTTAATTTGAAATAATGAAAAGAATGCTACATTTCAGAAGGAAATAAAATAAATGTAACACAGAGAGAAAGATATCATAGAATGTTAGGTCATGTCAATTTTAAATATTTAGAAAATATGTGCAAAAATAAGTTAGTTGAAGGTATGCCGGAAAAATTAAAGCCAGTAATGTTGAAATGCGGTAAGTGTATACAAAATAAAATGCACTAGCTAAAAACTCGCTCGCTCGTTCTATTTAAACTGGTTGAAGTTTTAAATATATTATAAGTGATTTCTGACGTAATTTTTAATGTGATTTCTTACGTGATAAATCATGTGATTCTTTTCGCCAGGAAATGGACTAAACATCAGAAAAAAGAACTAAATTTGACGTCAATACTATTCATCACTATAAACGATAAATCTGAAATTGCGAAATGTCCGTCATGATAACGGTCATAATTTTTCAAATGTTTCGTACATCGAGATCTGATAATGAAACGAATTAATTTAGAGAACAGCGATATAATATAGATGTTGGTGTCATGTTAATAAAACTACTTCGATTGAGTGTTAGAATCATAAAACAGATAGATGACGTTGTAATCATAATCAGAGATTAGTAGAGAGATTGCCGATGAGCATGGGCGAAAGCGTGCCGTGCGATATGCAGTCGTAAGCTAGCGCCGCCCTGCGGTTTTCGCTCCGAACTATACGCATCTATAAGCAGCGGAGGAGAAGTAGGGGCGGCCGTACGCAACTAGCTTCCCCACCAGCAGCAGCGGCGAAGAGGGAAGTAGAGAGTACACAATCACATCGCGGCGCGGCAGAGCATAGAGGAGAAATAACATACCCCCCCCCCCCCGTCCCAGCCTGCAAATATAACAATTAGTTAATAAAAAAAAATACCAGGCTATAGATATTGATTTGCCCTTTTATTCTACGTAAGAATTTCAATTTGCCCGTTTTTAGTTTTCTCAGGAAAAATAAATTAATAATTCAAATTTCATCTCAACTTTAAATAATCGTATCTCTTTAACCAAAACGTTTTTGAAAATCTAATGAACGTTAAAAAATTGCCCTTACGTCGATTCTATTTGCCCGCTAGTCAAACATGAAAAATATTTATGCATTATAATCTAAAATAATAAAAAAGTGTTGTGGAATATGAGCCTTTGATTTTTTGCTATACTCACGTATATGCGGTGTTGCCAAATCGCCGCGCAAGCAGGACAACTGGACAACACAGCTTGACAGCTGGTATGTATTCAATGGTACTTGTAAATCGGAGTTATTAATAAAAGCAAGTTATTAATCAACCATCTCCAGTGATAGAAAAATAAGTATAAATTCAATTTTAATTTCAGGCAATCAGTTGCATGCAATTTTCACGGGTCTTATCATCACAACTGCAATTACATTGCCCATTCATATTGCAACAACAAAATTGTCAATCAAACGTTTGAAGGTTAACCTGATTTTACACCAGTACCTGTTGCTCATCCGGTTCAGGTTGTATCAGGGAGCAAACAATATTATGCAGCAACAGCTTATTCAAGAACAGATAAACAATCCTTGAAGAAAAAAAAACGATACTCTATATTTGTATATTTGTAAATAAAGCTGTTTCTATAAGATAATGTTTATACATTTTAGCAACAAGTGAATTTTGCTCAATTGGACAGCGCTGTAGGAAATTCATCTGATGACATTGATGAGAAGGAAGAAGAAAATGACGATGATGAAGATCTTAATGAGAAAAAAGAAGAAGAGCAGGAAGATGCTGGTGCAAGAGAAGAAGTTAGTATTTCCATTAATGCTACTACTTTGATTCTCAATCTTTAATAATCAATGTAGATGCTGTGCAATGATGTCTGTGAATAGTTTAATCCCAAGGAGGAAGCTGAAGTTCATGCAGTGTTACTCAATGGAGATTCACATAATCAATTAGCGATTGCTTACCATTTAATTACAGACAACAAAATTGCAGATGTAACAGCTTTTAGTCCTAGTGGAAAAGTTCTTTGCGATCTTAGTTTTTTTTTTTTTTTTTGTATAAAGGGTATCAAATAAGAAACTTTCTTGTAATTGTTATATAAAAATTTTATTTTTCAAGTCTGTCATTTGGAATTCCTGATTTCAATAAGGATCTAATTTTATTTTTAAATGCAAGATGTGAAATACCTCTTTAAAAAGAATAACACTGTAACAGAAAAAATGTTAAAACTTTATAGCGTGCGTAAAGCAAGTGTATCATTTTTGAACACGTCAATCGTTGTTAAAGAGTATTTTTAAATATTGCATCCAAATAAAAAAATAACTCATGTTATTTAAAATATAATTTTTTTAGATACAAAGGAGATCACTTCTATCTCATAATTTAAATTTGACTATACTACCATAGATATTAAATGAATGATTATTACTTATGATCTAAATTATGAATTAAATGAATTTTGTTTTTACATAAAATATTTCGCTAATTTTTAGTTTAGGTGAGTTCTTCGGTAACCTTTTACTATATTTAACCAAGTCATGGATCAATGGGTGGAATGTATTTGGCTACGCCACAGAGAATAAAACTTTGATTTTTTATTATTAAACTTTTTGGTATATCATCCAAACTTGTGGTAAAATTGACACTATCAATTTTAAGTACTTCTGATGCGTATAGCGAACTTCTATATGCCTCATCTTCTATATTCCTCATCTCAATACATAAGTATGGTCCTAAATCATACTTAGACTGAGCACTGTCATTGTTGCAATTTTTGCAATTCCAAGTCTTAGTATCGAAATAATTATTAACTTCTTTTTCTAAATTTGTATAATTACTTAACCAAGCAATTTTCAAATTGGGTAACGGTATTGTTATTTTTTTGCAGTTTTCAATATAACCACAGAGATTGCATTCCGTTTTTTCTACTTTCATAATATTTCATTAATGAAGTTAAGTGTTGTCCTATATTAGTATTACAACTTATAGTACTGTTACCATCCTCATTAAATAATGAATACAGTATGTGTGCTCTATTTGTGTAAAAATAACTGTTGACTCCTTGTATTGCATGCTTTGTTATCGTGTTTGCATAACATAAATGTTTTTGTGCTGCTGCGTCATTTATACTTTTTTCTATTAAAATTTTAAAATCAACTACTTTATAATAAGCACTACTCAGAATCTCTGTGATTGTATCGAACGCACATGTATACTGGAAACAAATTTTTTGTTGCTTCATTTGTTTTGCTAACTGTTTGTTTCCATTTTTTATATTTTTTTTGTTGGCTGTGCCTTTTTTATTATTAGGTTGTTGTAGCCGTAGGACAATATCTGGATTTGAACGTACATGTATACCTCTTTGTTTTTGTATATTGTCTGTTGTTAAACTATCATTTTCATTTTCCACTATGTTTTGCTCTTTTCCATTTGGTAACATTTCACTACAATTTAATGAAGAATGAAATGTCACTTGTTTTTTGAATGAAACATAGGTATGGTCTTGTAAAGTGGAATCCATCGTCATCAAATCATTATCTATTTCTATTTGAGATTCACTTGTATTTACTGTTAATTCTTGACCAACATTATAGTTTTCAACTGATTGAACAATATCAAAAGATTTTTCTTCGCGAATCAGCATTATTTGGTACAACCGTTGATTTCAAGGAATCTGAAAAAATTAGATTTTAAGTATATACTCATTTTTATAATATACTAGTAATTGTTTAACTAAAATGCACTATTTGTTGTTACGATATTTTATATAAAAGTCCGTATTAATCTTTAACGCTTTTAAATTCCGCGTGCGCTCTAAATGATACCGCGCGCAGCGCCAAATTTCTCATATATCATAATAGCTATATAGCGTTATAGTGTAGAGTCAAAATAACTTAGGAGGTTATCCCAAGACTTGTTTAACTAAAAATACTTGTGTACAAACGTAAAAAATTACACAGAAATTGTAGTTTAAATAATTAAACAAGAGCTTCGGATAACCTCCTGGCTCTGATATATATTGTGCTCCAAAAGGAGACAAATGTGGGTCCAGGACAACGGACAAGTACGCAGTATAACCTCTCTTTCTATTGTTAAAGTTACTGGATGAATATTCAGAAATATTAAATTAAATGAAACAAAGACAGCAGGAAAAATCCAGAAACTTCGACGCTTAACGAGCGCAAGAAGTAACCCTAAACCAAAACAAACTTCTCCTCCCTCGGCTGAAAGCGCGCGTGCACAGTCGATGCTGCAGTTTAGCCGTTGACCGTACTTAGGCCCATAAGGCCTAATGAGTAAGAAAGAGAGCGCGGCTAAACTGAAGTGCGAAGGAGAAGTAAAGACCCTGCGTGAGAGAAAGCCATGACGCTTTCTTCAAGCTTCGCCTCCCCCGATTTTTCATTCCTGTGTGTGCGATCCAAGAGTAAGGACGCTATTCAAGAGTTCGATTTTATAGTTATATTTCTGAGTTTTTAAGTTGGAGTTTAGTCTTAATTGTGTTTCCGTCTTGATCATCATTTACCGAAATTGTGTCTTATTCCATTTGAAAGTTATTTGAAGTCTCCAGAAACAAATAAAGGAATTTTTGAAATAATTGAGTCTAAGAAATTGTTTGATTTGAGAGTTTTGATGGTCAACCGTTGGGTCATCCCCGTCAACAAACACAAGTAAGTCGTTCTCGTTAACAATTTAATTTTCCTTGGTGTTTTATTATCACGCAAACAGTTTCGGTGCAACAATCGGTGCGAAGTACTGATCTTCCCCGTATGGGAGAGTAAGCTATCATCCGCATAATCACACAACGTTACTTTGTTGGTTCGGTAAATTTATTACTACCCTAACACTATAAAGGACTATCAGATAAGTATTCTTTGCAACCCGTATTATACTTCAAAATTTCATTTAATCAATAAGCTTAGTTGCTTTGTGTAATTTTATTTTGTTTATTTTCAGCTTTTGGAATCTATACGTTCATCTTTACATATCAAAATGTTTCTACATAATTAAAATCAATTCCCTGTGTTCATGCCATAACTAATGTATTGAAAAGTAATAAATGTTTTAACTTGTCACCTGAATTTTTGTTTGAACTATCATCAAAATCAATATTGAAATATTTTTTCCTCCATCGTTCGACGGCAAACAAATGTTCATTATTATGCTGTAGTTTAGGTTTATTTTCTTTACTTGTCTCTATTTTCAAATCATTAATGACTGCTCTAGCCAATTTAATATCAGCATCAATGTTTCGACAATGATGGACTAAAATTTTATCTTCCCTTATAGAAATATTCTTTATTGAGAGTTTAAAATCTGCAAAATATGCTTCATTTCTAGCTGAATTTGCAACCTCATGAGTATTTTTAAAATATTCGTTCATGACGTTTGTCCAGCATGCAAATTCTTTGCATAAATTGACTAATCTTGTAGCAAAATCTGGCAGATAGTAGTCATTAGCCTGTACGCCTATATAGGAACTATTTTTATTACAGACTTCAGAAGTAACATAATCTTTTAATCTCTGAAAATATATATGAGTAAGTCTTGACTCATTATCAGGATCTTGCTCTTCTTCTTTGTTTTCATTATTGTTATAAGATTTAATTATAGTTGAGTTATTTAGATCAAATTTATGAGTTTGTATAATATGAGTCAAATGTGACATAGCCGTTTCACAAATTTCATCATAATATTTGCTACAAGAAACAATAAATAGATATTCTAGAGCTTTTTCAAAAATTTCTAGATTGTTAACTGTAGTAAGATATCCAAAATACTTGACATATAGCATTTTAACTTTGCGATTCTCTTTTGTGAAACAAGGCCAACTTGTAACTATATGCTGTACATGAGCTATATCTGTTCTCATCTGTGTTTGAAGTTGCACATGCGTCTCTTTTTGAAGTAAAATCAATAAGCACAAATCATTGTACATTCTAAATGTGATAGAGTTGAAGGCTAAACATGCACCATTTTGCAATGCTTTACCCATGTCAGTTACTAACTCTTTTGGTACTTTTGCCCCGGATTGTAACCATGTTTGGAGCCAAAAATTATCAAAACAAGTATCATTTTTCTCAGACATAATTTGAGATATTGGTACAATTAAATTATTAATATGCGTGCACATAATAGAGAGAAAAATATGACTAGTATCTCCATCAACTCTCTTAATTTTTAATATTATAGATGATGTAGCATCTAGTGATACTGCATTGCCTAATTTTGATAAAATATCATTGTAAACACTTGTTTGTTCAGGTGACCAGTACATAATAAAAAATTTGTCATATCCAATATATCTTATAAATTTATTAAATTCAACATTATTCTTTAATTCTATCAGTGAATCAAACAAATTGGTTCTACGCTTTATTCCCAGCTCTTTACTTTTTGCATCTTATCGAGCATTTTGAATTTATTTAAAATAGGTAAATGAGCTGGTTCAACATCGCCATATGACATTTCAGCTCTTGCTTTATCTCGTCTATACTGTTTTGGTAATTTATTTAAGACCTCTTTTTCCACATTCAACTTTGCTAATTTTTGTAAGCGTACTTTATTTTGGTGTGTTATTTTTTTAGTATCCATAGCAGTAACAGTAAATGTCACTGACCTATTTATTGTTGGTTTTTCTTCGCATATAGCATAAATTTTATGCAAACACTCAGTGCACTGACCTTCAATTTTAATGTACGTTTCATAACTATTTACAAAATGTCTATCAAACCTAAAAACACAAGGTAATTTTTGATTTTGCCATATTAAAATTCTCATGATGTCAGTCCATCCCTCTTGTAAAGCTACGCCAGTTCGTCCACCTTTATCTATTTTTTCCACAGGACTTATTATAGACCATTGATCACTTGACATTATAATGTCAAATGATAATTGAGATGTTTTGCCAATCTTTGGCACTTTTTTCTTGGTATTTGGCTCCTCATTTTCATCCACATCACTTTCACTATCATTTTTCTTTCTTTTCCGTGATTTACATTCCTGTGTATCACTTCTGATGCTAAAATCACAAATATTTTCATGATCTTCATCTATAATTATATCTTCCAAACCCTTATATTTTCTATAGAAAGTAAGGGTGTTGTGTCTGTCTTGCTGAACATGATTGAAAAGATTAACTACATTAATGTTTCCAATTGATTCACATACTTTTTTCCACACCTCGTCAGTTCTCTTTTTTAAAACATTATTCTCATCATAAATTTCAAAATTCAATAGTTCATTTAATATTGTTTCTGCCGAAACTAAAGGTTTGCGCCCAACCATTTTAAGCATACATTAAAAAAAAATTAATTTTTATAAAATAAATTTAAAAAACGTAATTTTTTGTTTAACATATAACTGAAGAAAAGCCCATAGATATGCTACAGTAAACTCATTTTTCATAGCACTAACAATACAGACAATAATGTAATGTCAAGTTCTAATTTTTCATTTGTTTTTTCTCAGATTTCAAAAGAAGTAAATACCTATAAGCTTTCTCGACTCATGCGCCGCGATACGGCGAATAATCGAAACTATTTGAAATTATATATATATATATATATATATATATATATATATATATATATATATATATATATATATATATATATATATATATATATATATATATATATATAATAAACCTATCGTAATATCAAACGCTATTAACTTTTAACATTTTTTCTGTGACAGTGTTATTCTTAATAAACAACATTGTTCCAGAAAGTGAACCCAAGAAGTTGATGATTGCTCTAACTAGCGACCGGAGACTTTGTGGTGCTGTCCACACTGATGACAAAGCCTGCTGACCATGAAAACACAAAAATTGTTTGGAGAAAAGTCTCGTACCATCCTGCAACACCTGTTAGCTAAAAACATTCTGTTTGTTGCATCTGAGATGGGTCGCGAACCCCCTACTTTCAACGATGCTGCCAAGGTAGCTATTGAAGTTATGAACAATGGGTAAGTGTATAAAGATTTTTGTCACATTCATACTGATTCCTCAAAAATTGAAAAAACAGTTATTTTAAATTTTTTGAGCAATGAACTTCATATTTAGAAAGATTTTAATGACAATCCTTATGTTATCTAGGTACACATATAGATCTGGTAAGATCATCTACAACAGGTTCAGGTCTGTTGTGTCTTACAAAATTGACCAACTACCACTTTCGACAAAGGCTCTGTGGTTAGTGTACCAAAGTCATCTGTTTATGATTCGCTTGACAAAGAAATAATTCAAAAATTGAATTCTCTCTTGCATCTATGCTCTTATATTCAGCAGAGTGACAGCTATGGACAATGCCAGTAAGAATGCTGGAGAGATGATTGACAAACTCACTTACCTTCAACCGTACTCGACAAACTCTCATAACTAGAGAGCTTATCAAAATTATCTCTGGAGCTGTTGCATTGGATTAAGAAGTTTCAAAGAAATTTTATTAGCAGCTCATTATTAGAATGTCAAATCTTTTACGCAAAATAATGGTGAAGAAAATGTTCTTGACTGATTCCTGCAAAGCCTACTCACTCTATCTCAGAATTGCACAGCAGTTGTACGGAATATTGTACATTCAGTAACCTATTTCAGTAAATTCCATTTATAAGTTTTTTTCTTTTGTGTAAGTTGAAGGCATGGCTTTTAATAAATTGAAATATACGTTAATCTATTGATTTTTTTTATGTAGACCATTTCCAATTTATAATCTATATGTACATTTTTTTTTAAATAGTTATGAAAAAAAAAGATATGAAGCAGAGGGTAGTAAAAATATTATGATAAAATAATATAAGACACATTTATTTATCAGATATTTGCAAAAAAATCATATATGTACACACACATCCATTACATTCTCAGTGAGACGAAAATAGAAATCAATATATTTGTATACAGATAAAGCTAAAAGTTCTAACTCGCTCAAATGGAAACTTTATACACCTCACCGTGTCTTTAAGAGGAAAACAAATTTATAATTTAAAAAAATTATCAACCATGAAATTGACAAAACTAAACATTAAGAGAAAAATTCAAAACTAGTGCAAAGAAACAAAAATGTTCAATCTAGAATGACAATTAAAAGATTTTTAAATTTGAAAACTTAGATAAAGTTTTTACTACAAAGACATACACGTTGCATTGATTACATTTACATTACTTTTGTATTTATAAACGTAATTTTGATATCCAATTATTTTGTTAAAAAGATTTTTCTGTATCAACACTGCACATGTATTTTTTCTTATAAATCATTAGTATTAAATTCAGAGTAATTTTTGTAGTTACGCAAGTGCAAAGGTATGTAGTATGTAGTAAATGTAGTTATGTAGTAATTGTCACTGACCATTCACGCATAGGTATCTTGCACAAACAAGACAACACCAAAATTAACTCGCAAATGTGTAGTTAAAAAACAGCAGAGCTGTTTTGAGTCGATCGTGTATAGCAGTAATCAATTAAAAAAGATTTTTCTGCATCAACACTGCACATAGTATTATTTCACCACTCAGAATCTCCATTGGCTTTTTGGAAAACAAAGTTCTTGCTACTTAAGTTCATAATACCACCCTTCAAGTATAATTTCCATTTATTTCGGCTCCTTGTGATCTGAGATTTTTTTAAAGTTTATAAATAGTATTGTAAGCATTTGATTTAATCACTATTATTGCCTCCCTTCATACCTTATCATATTGACAAACTACAACATTGTTAATATCAAAGATATCGGCAGGATCATCATCTGTAACGTCATCTTTCTCCTGAACACAGTGGTTCTTACAAAATGTCAAAGTTATAAAACTGATGAGAATCAAAGTAGTAGCATTAATGGAAATACTAACTTCTTCTCTTGCACCAGCACCTTCCTGCTCTTCTTCTTTTTTCTCATTAAGATCTTCATCATCGTCATTTTCTTCTTCCTTCTCATCAATGTCATCAGATGAATTTCCTACAGCGCTGTCCAATTGAGCAAAATTCCCTTGTTGCTAAAATGTATAAACATTATCTTATAGAAACAGCTTTATTTACAAATATACAAATATAGAGTATCGTTTTTTTTTTCTTCAAGGATTGTTTATCTGTTCTTGAATAAGCTGTTGCTGCATAATATTGTTTGCTCCCTGATACAACCTGAACCGGATGAGCAACAGGCACTGGTGTAAAACCAGGTTAACCTTCAAACGTTTGATTGACAATTTTGTTGTTGCAATATGAATGGGCAATGTAGTTGCAGTTGTGATGATAAGACCCGTAAAAATTGCATGCAACTGATTGCCTGAAATTAAAATTGAATTTATACTTTTTTTTCTATCACTGGAGATGGTTGATTAATGACTTGCTTTTATTAATAACTCCGATTTACAAGTACCATTGAATACATACCAGCTGTCAAGCTGTGTTGTCCAGTTGTCCTGCTTGCGCGGCGATTTGGCAACACCGCATATACGTGAGTATAGCAAAAAATCAAAGGCTCATATTGCACAACACTTTTTTATTATTTTAGATTATAATGCATAAATATTTTTTATGCTTGACTAGCGGGCAAATAGAATCGACGTAAGGGCAATTGTTTAACGTTCATTAAATTTTCGAAAACGTTTTGGTTAAAGAGATACGATTATTTAAAGTTGAGATGAAATTTGAATTATTAATTTATTTTTCCTGAGAAAACTAAAAACGGGCAAATTGAAATTCTTACGTAGAATAAAAGGGCAAATCAATATATATAGCCTGGTATTTTTTTTATTAACTAATTGTTATATTTGCAGGCTGGGACGGGGGGGGGGTAATAACATAAGCGGCGGTAACTGTCAAGGATTCGGGCTTACGCGGTGAATATGATTCATAAACAATGATATATTAATAAAGAATCACCGATAAACTCTATTACAGACTAAACTCTAAGCCCTTAATGTCAGTGGCCATGATCGTCTTTATGAAATCAACCCTCATAATTAAAAACTTTAATTTTTTAGACGGATTATGGTTAAACCGACACAAACACGTTAAGCTTAAGCTTAAACAAAGCTAAATTAAACTAACAAGCCACCCCAGCCTCCCGATAAACATATGCTACTTTCAGTTTTTCTCCATCAACGATGATTGTGGCGGCGCGGTCTACGTTGTTGCTTGGTATTCTTATGCACTCGGGTTCGAGTCCCAGTCTCAGCAAATTTTTTTTTTTTTACTTGCTGATAAAATATACAGTATACAATAATAACGCAATATGCCATTCTGCTTCTGCAATTATATTTCAATTTAGGTAAGTATACGGTGGGCCTGCAATAAATATAGGTATAATTTACTTCTCAATCGTTTATGAAAAAAACGTAGACAATGAACTTCTTGAATTTTAGGAATACAAATTAATCATTTTTTTTTAATATCAATGTAATTAATAAAACGTTATCGTACTAATAAGATAATTTAAATTTATTTAAAATTGTATTTTTTCTTTACATAAAAAACTATAAATAATGGTAGTTATACATTGCAGGTCCCCTCTGTACCGTATACATACCTAAATTGAAATATAATTGCAGAAGTAGAATGGCATATTGCGTTATTATTGTATACTATATATTTTATCAGCAAGTAGAAAAAAAAATTTGCTGAGACTGGGACTCGAACCCGAGTGCATAAGAATACCAAGCAACAACGTAGACCGCGCCGCCACAATCATCGTTGATGGAGAAAAACTGAAAGTAGCATATGTTTATCGGGAGGCTGGGGTGGCTTGTTAGTTTAATTTAGCTTTGTTTAAGCTTAAGCTTAACTTGTTTGTGTGGGTTTAACCATAATCATATTTATAAAAAAATGTATATCTTCCACTCCTTGAAAATTTACAACATTATAAAATATATTTCAAAGAGTTTAAGTATAAAGTTAAGTTAAGTAATAAGTTAAAATACACATAATTAATCAAACTAAGTGATAACGCTAAATTTAAAATTTCTTTCTAAAAATATAATTTATTTCATATTAGTACTACATTCGAATTTATATATTTTATATAACTCCTTAGTATATATTTTATAATAATTGCATGAAGAGTTTCATAATTTTGTGGAGTTTTGTTATCATTGAACTTAAAATGTTTTTTATAGCACTGTGTGGCTAAAATCCACTGTTAAGTCACGAATAGGCGAGACTTGCGGATTTTAGCAGTCTGTCCTATAAAATTTTATACGATACTCTTGACTTAAATGGTTCAGTTTTACACGGTGCTTAGCGCCCTCGCTACGCTCGGGTGCTAACTGCGCCGTGTAAAAAACAACCATTTAAGTCACGCGTATCGTAATATACTATTTAAATGTCATTATTTTTATACTGACGCTAGATCTAGATTTCATACTTTATTCTTGACTCCTGGGTGTATGTTTTACAATATTTAAGAGATTTGTCAAGTTTTTAGAAAGTAGAAAATTTACTTTGTTCTAAAGCATTGACGTTGATTCCTTATTTACTCATCAAAACAAATCTTCCTCATTATGAATCATGATTGATCTTAACGAATATAATAAAACACACATTAATTAAATAATGATAAAATAGGATTTATTGCTAATTCTGAATATGATGACAAAACATATACTTTAAATTACTTAGGCAAAATTGATCAAGAATATGAATTTTGTAGTGCTAAACACTTTTTATTAGAATTACCAGTTGATAAAAAATATAGCAATTGTTGTCATAAAGGAAAAGTTATAATAAAAGGTAAATTTCAATATCCGATTTGTTTGTTGCAGTTGACTAATCGCAAATCACAAGAAAAACAATTTATGCAATTAATACGAAATTATAATAATGCTTTAGCTTTTGCCAGTTTTAGGGCTAAACTAGATATTGTTCCTGGCCATGGCCCTTAAGTTTTTCGCATTTGTAGTCAAACTTATCATAATGCTTATTTATTAAACCCAGTAACAAATGAAAATAGAAAATTTGGCAATTATATATAATAGACAATGAAATAGCTAATGAAATTTAGTTTTCAACTGATATAAAATGCAACATAAAATTACTAAATGAAAATATTATATAAGAAAATTGCGAATTTTTTATTTTTTTACTTCTGCTTACATTTTTTTACTTTTTCTTACAATTTCTTATGTATTGTTATATTTGATTATTAAATTAATAATTTAAAAAATATATTGACTATATTAGGCGGTAAAATAACATATATAATAAAATGTAATAAAATGTAATAAAATGTAATAAAATGTAATAAAATGTAAAAAAAAGTTAACAAATCTGAAAATGTAAGAAAGTGTACAAAAACGCATGAGATCGAAAAAAACGAACGGTTCGAAATCCAACAAAAAGGTACAGTTTTTTACATTTTTTTTACGTTTTATTGCAATTTATTTAAATTTATTATATTTTTTCCCACTAAGGGAAGCATACAAAATGATGCATAAAGTTGAGGAAGAAGAATTAACACGTACTCGAAATGCCAATGAATTACCTAGAGAAGTTAAAATCTTTTAAAAAAATTAACTCTTATAAAAGTAAAAGGTTAGGCGAGTTTGATATATTCCGCAACAAAATTACAGATAGACAAGAACTGAGATCAATCAAACAAAGTCAAGTTTATTATATTTAATCGTAATGAAGCAAAGAACAACTCTCAAGATAATTACTGCGTTACTTGCCATGCCCGTTTCATTGTACTTAGTAGTTTTCATTGTACGTAGTGTTTGTATGACGTTCTAATATATATATAAAAAGAAAATTTAGTTGTTCACCAGTTCTTTTCTATCTGTAATTTTGTTGCGGAATATATCAAACTCGCCTAACCTTTTTTAAGAGTTAATTTTTTTAGAGATTTCAATCCTTTTTTTAAAATTGTTTAGAGTATTTCATATTCAAAGTCGTAAAAATAAAATATAAGCATCTTTAGCACCATTCGACCACAGCTTTTTGTAACATTTTTATTACTAAGATGAAATCACTGATTGTTCTAATATACATCACCCTGGAATTATTTCTACACCTAGACACCAAAAAACCACGGTGCAAACTACCCAGACCTCGTCATCGGCCACCGTGTACACCTAGACGCCACCCTTAAATTATTTTTACACCTAGACACCAAAAACCACGGAGTGCACCACCTAGACCTCGTCATCAGCCACCCTGTACACCTAAACGCCGTCCTCATATGATTTATTTACCTAGACACCAAAAACTACGGAGCGCACCACCTAGACGTCGTCATCGGCCACCCTGTACATCTAGACACCTTCCTCGAATGATTTTTACATCTAGACACAGAAAACCACGGAGTGCGCCACCTAGACCTTGTCATCGGCTACCCTGGCAAGCTAGTTACTGTTACAGCTCCGGAACGCAGAGTATGCACTGACAACCTCTTAATTAAAAATATCGTAATATATTATTATATTTTCTTGAGAAAGCAATTCTCATCTGTACATAGCTTTGCGGCTAACTTCACGGTCCTAACACTTCTTGCGGCTAACTTAACGGTATAATATAATTATTTGATTATAAAAGTTTTATATTGTAAGCATCAAACAAATTCTGGCTGTGACAAGCAAAATTTAAGACACACTTATCTGGGGGCATCCGCACTCCCACCATGTTGTCTAACGTATTTCTTCTGCTGAAAATTTCTGTTATGTTCAGTTATCTTCTGTTTTAGTCTAAATAGTTAAGATAGAAACTGTTATGTGCAGAATTTTTGTTCCAAGGGCTTACTTAACTTAGATTCATTAGAAACAACTCTCAAGATACTTACTACGTAACTTGTTATGCCTGTTTCATTTTGTTTTCTGGTGAACAACTTACATTTTCTTTTTATCTATTAGAACGTGTTACAAACACCACAAGTACAATAAAAAGTTCATGGCAAGTTACGTAGTAAGTATCTTTAGAGTTGTTTCTAATGGATCAACATATAACTTAACTTTAAGTTAAGTAAGCCCTTGATTGAACAAAAATATTTTTTTTCTTAATTATGATTAAATATAATAAACTTGACTTTGTTGGATTGATCTCAGTTCACTTTTATCTGTTTTCGTTGCGGAATATATCAAACTCGCCTGACCTTTTACTTTTTTAAAAGTCAATTTCTTTTAGAGATATCGGTCCTTTTAAATAATTTTTTTTGCGTATTTCATATTTGTCCTAAAAATAAAATATAAGCATCTTTAGCACCTTTTGACCATGATTTTTTTGTAACATTTTTTTTATTAACATGAAAACACTGATTGTTGTTTAGCAAAGTATTAGTATAGTGGCTATGATTATAATGTATGTTAAAAAAATTTAGATAGGTGTGAATTTTCGCTGTCAACGAATATTATTATTACACTAAGACACAAAAAACTACGAAGCGCACTACCTAGACTTCGACATTGGCCACCCTGTATACCTAGACACTGCCCTCGAAAGATCTTCACACCTAGACCCAAAAAAACCACGGTGCTCTTCACCTAGACTTCGTCATTGGCCACCCTGTACACCTAGACGCCGTCCTCGTATGATTTATTTATTTGGACACCAAAAACTACGGGGCGCACCATCTAGACTTCGTCATCGGCTACCCGGTACACCTAGACACCGCCTTCGAATGATTTTTACGCCTAGACACAAAAAAAAACCACGGTGTAGTCCACATGATATTAGATAAAAAAAAATGAAATCACATCCGTAGTCCTGCCGGTCGGTATATGTGTGGTCACATCAGTAATCCCACTAGTCTGTATAAGTATGTGGGAAAGCAATATGTGCGGCAAAATTCACGGTCTTAACACTAGCCGTGTGTGGCCAACTTCATGGTCTAAGCATATTGTGCTGAAGAATCCCAAACGGATTTCAGCATTTTTGTTAAGACATGCTTGTTTATTGTAAAAAAAGCTGCTTTCTTGTCAATATTTTAAGTGGAAATCATAGTCAAGCATACAAATATGATTATACGCCAAAAAAATTTAGATACAATAATGTACATATTTGTATTTATTGAATTGAAAATTTGAAAAACCAATATAGAAGTCAATAGTGTTGCGGTTGCCGTAGGCTTCTCAAACGTGCCTTCGTGGCGCTACCGCGTAACTTGATATATTTCGATATAGTGTGCGTGAAATGCACTATTACGCACGCTCCGCGAGCATCCATGCACACTTTCGCCCCCTGTATCGGAAAATAACGTTCGATACGCATGCGAAAAGTTGATTTTTAAAATTTTATAAATAGATAAAATTCAGTTGTCAATAATAGAATGACACTTTATTAATTGTGAAATCGCTATGAGTTTTTCACTTGAAAATTTTATGTCTAATATTTTAAAATCAAAATATTGCCCAGAACGCTTAAATACATCTATTTTTGAATACAGTTTTACTATTGAAAAAATAATTTTTAATTATAACAAACTTTATAAGAGTATTATAGAAGTAAACCTAATAGAGCAGTATACCTAATAGTAGAGATTTCATTTGAGATTTAACAATAGGGATGACTATAAATAATTGATGAAAACGTTAAAATATTAATAATTCGTATTAGCTTGGGGTGTGAAGTCGCGCAGCTCGCGGGAAAATATATTTAACTATAAATCTGTATAACATATATTTAAATATTATGGTAAATATGTATATATATATATATATATATATATATATATATATATATCGTCGGTACCTACGAAGAGTAGTACGGTTCAGATTTGCCACGAAGACTAGTACGGTTCAGATTTGCCGCGAAGACTAGTATATTTCAGATCTTTCCCAAATGAAAAAATTCAATTATTTTGGAGATAAACAAATAGTTATTTTGGTTGAAATTAAAATTTGCAATATTTTCAAAGTTGCCAAAATTTTTAAAAAAAATTTCAAACTTTAATAAAATTGCAATATTTTTAAAATTTCAAAAATTTTTATTAAAAACTTCCGGTGTATCTATTTGATTATAAGTTATGTTTTATTTAAAAAATTTATATTATTAATATTAATTTTTCTTTCCCTACTGATAAACTCATGTAAGTGCTCTTTATATAAAGAAAATGATTATGTAATGTGCCATGTTCAAATTGCATGAATATATTTTTATACCTGTGTGTATGTATGACTGAGTATGTGTGTAAGAATACATGCGAATATATTCATGTATTTATATACAAATGACACTTGGATGGCTGCAACCATGCACACACAAACAATGTACATCCGATCGTGACGAAGCAACTGGATTGCAAAACATGTAAAGCGCCGAAAATTGGAGCGAGTGCATTGACCTCTGTGACAGCACTCCTTGCGCGTGAACGACTACTACAAGGCGTACGCGTCGATCCTTTGTGGCGAATGCTGATTGGACTACCACGATCTTCTTCATCAAAATTTCATAACTGCGTGAATCGATACCGAGGCTTTAAAAACCCCGGAGCCGATACACGCAGTGCCTTTTTGCGTAGTGACTTACTCACTGGCGGCTACAACTGATTCTAAGGTGAAGCGGAGGTGTTTGCTAGTGTTAGTGTTTGGAGCGTGCTAAATCCGTTCAATACCTTGGGAGCGTGCTTAATCCGTCCCTTGGCATAGCATAAACCGGAGAGCCCTTTGAATACAGATCAGTGCCACAGAGAGAAGTACAAGCTAAGGTCCGTCGAGTGGAATCTCCGGCGTTAGCAAGAGCAGTTGACCATCCCTATTTTAAATTGCCACGTTAACGCGTGTAGATAATACAGTCAGCATCTGTCACGAAGGGTGATTAGAACCGTCTAGAGTGCGCAGGATTATAATAATAGTAAGTTGTTAAGATAAATCATAGGTACTTTACAATTAATAAATGAATAAGACTAAACTTACTAAATACTACTGTAAAACGACAACATCCTAAGCTAAATATAGCGAAACTCCGTTAACTCTGTAAACTGACCGTCTGTGAAGTGCTCTGGGCCAATAAAAACATAACAATCAATATAAATAAAACCCTTGTGTACTAAATTGATAATAATAACTAAACCTCAATTAAAACAAATAAATTCAAATCAGCTTCGCAGTCACGACGTGCAGGTAAGAGTACTTTACCCGTGGACTAACCATCAGCATCCACACACGAGACGAGTTAAGCGGACATAACGCGGAGTCCGCAGGACACCGAAGTGTCACAAGCGGCATGTCCGCCAAACGCAGTCTAGGACAGAATACCGTCCGCACGCAAATACGCGTTCGCGCAGACTAGCAGCGCGGGACATCCTCAATTCCACAATCCGCGTGTAACTTTAATAACAGAACAGGCTCTCGAGCCGAAGTTCTCGCGAATAAATAATTACTTGTAAGACTCGCGCAGCCCGTCCTACTATCTAGTACTATACTCGAATTTTTCGAAAACTCGAGTAGATCGAAATTTTTGAGTACTCGAAATTATCTGGCCTTGAATAATTGGATATTTGGATGTTATATTATTAAATATAGTAAAATTATAACTTTTCAATGTATGATGAGGCATATGATTCAATTAATATGAATTTTGAGTAGCTTACAAAAATTTTCCATCACTCGGCAATTAAAATTTGAACTTTGTTGTTAAAAGACATAAGTTAATAAAAAAAATACTGGCTGATTCTGCATGTGATAAGGATAGAACAAGGTATCAATTTTTTTTTGTAAACCTGGTAGTTTTCGAATTAAAAATATAAATAAACTTGATTTATTCAATATTAAGTTATTTTTAATTTAAAAAATTTTAGGTCTACAAAAACATTATAGATACCTTTTTAATCCTTTTTACATGCAGAATCAACTAGTATTTTTTTTTTTGTTCACTTATGTCTTTTAACAAAAAAGTTCAAATTTTGACCAAATTGCCGAGTGATTCAATTTTTGCGTGTTTTTTAAATAAAAATTTTGGTGTTTCACAATCATCTAAAAATTTGTGCGCAAACTTCCCTCGTATTAGTAAGGTGCCAAATAAATTTTGGGCTTGATCCTGCATGTATACGCAGAATGCGGTCACATCCAAAAATCGATAAAAACGGTTTTTTGGCTCTCACTCAAATTCTATGCATTCAATAAATAAAAGTTAAAGGAAAAAGTTGTAGATCTCGAAGAAATACAACTTTTTCCTATCAACACTTAAGCGTGATAATGCTTTTAATTCGAGTTAACAGGATAAAATCAATTTTTTTATAGCAATAAACCAGTATTTATCATAAAACTTTGAGGCTATACATTTTACATAAAAATTTTGAACACAAAAGTTGTAGATATTTTGAAAACACAACTTTTTACCATGACAAACATTTTTTCAAAACGTTTATACATAAACAACATCCCTAGAAACCATTTTTGGTACATATAATTGAATAACAATTTCGGCGTGACACGCCCTATTTGGCCCAAAAGCTTTAATTGATTGCCAGACGCTTGCGTAAAGCGCGAGCACTGGTGGATTGGGCGAGCGTCAGCGGTCGTGCCTTACACGCAAAACGCTTCGCGATGCAAAGCGGCAAGCCACCGAGCCGTAAGCCCGCATGTGGTGCGCTAGTTATACATTGGACTTTAGAGTGTATTGTATCAATGACAAGCAATCATTCTGAGAAACTCAGGAAGAAAGTAAGGCGGCTATACAACCGGTCCAAGCACACGAAGAGTGTCAAGGACAAACGGGCATATAGAGCAGAGCAAAAGAAATATAAGAAGCAGATCGAAAAGGCCAGGTTGAAGGGTTGGAAGAGATACTGCAAAAGCCGAAGCACGGTATCAGACACAGCCAGGCTGTGCAGTGTCCTGCAACAGAAGAAGCCACTGACAGACTCGATTAGAAGCCCTAGAGGATGGAAACCCACTTTCCAGACTTCAGGGAAGGGGCGAGGTCAGAAACCAGTCAGTGGACACAGCGTTGGTGGACGCGGTTAGCTTCATTCAAAAGGGCATGAAGGACAGAAGTTTGGTATTAATGGCTTTCCTAGACATCGAGGGGGTTTTCAATTACACGACCAGCGAGGCGATTTTAGCAGGAGCACACAATACCAGCAACTATCGCCAAGTAGATCAGCGTTATGCTAAGGACCAGGACGAGAGTAGCTGCCTAGGGAGCGTACGCTTGCAAAGGAGGGGTGAGGAAGGGATGCCCACAAGGAAGGATGCTGCCACAGACACTATGGTGCCTGGTGGTGGACAGCTTGCTCTGCATCCTTAACGAGGCTGTTATAAACGCACAGGCATATGCAGACGACATCGTCATCCTGATTAGGGGGGACGACGAGAACGTGCTGGCAGATCTAATGTAGTTCGCGCTGGGCTCAGACAGTTTTTTAAACACATCTTCAATTTCATCTAAAATTGCTTTTGGTATTACTGGAGGATGGACATAATCTTATTCTTTACCTTCTGCTAATGCCTTTTGATATTTGCACCAAGATCCGGATCCAGTAGGACAGTACATATGTTGGGCATTTTCATCAGTCGAACGTTTATGAAAAAAAAGTGGCCCAAATTGCTCTGGTGATGTCTTCTAAAGAATCAGAATTTCCTCTGATAGCATTTCCATAATATGTTTGTAGTTCGTCTCTTAGTTTATCTGTCAAGCGCCCTTTTCCACCAATTTTTTTTTTATCCGAAAGAATCTTTGATTTAATTTTTTCTTTTAATGTTCTGAGTTGCTTGCCGAAACGTATCTGCACGAGGCCACAACACTCTTTCTTCGTAACTACTACAAGATTACCATACGTCTTTGCTTCCAAAATTTTTGAGAATGTTGAAGAATCTCCATCGCCCACGTAAGATACGTATTTTATATCATACTTTTCTACTGAGCGACAGAAAATATCCACAATGGCTGAAGATTCCATTGATCCGGATGAGCCAATATGATTTTTAGTGCACGATGGTAAGTGCACACTAAACCATTCTTGCCATTCTGGAGTCCCTTCAGATTCATGAATTTTTTCATATAAATTGCACTGTAAACAGTATGCGGAAAGCACTTCAATATCAATGATTTTTCCACTTTCTTGTCCAATAATTGTAAAAACACCATTGTAAGATCTATGACCTCGACGCTGCCACGTACCATCACCTTGAACACCTATGTGTCGCGTACAAGCTACAACTTTGTCTGGAGTATTTGTCAACTCCGATTCATTCTCTGACATATCTTCCTGTTCTAAATTTTCGATACTCAATCGACGAATAGCTTCTTGATTGGAATCATCAACTTCAACAGTTTCTTTGCTTGAATTTTGAGTAAGTTTGATTTCCTCTTCAACGGCATCAGTCATAAATTTATGAGCAACATCACAGGTAACGTTTAATAGCTGTTTTCTGATTTTAGTAAAACTTGAGTTTTGCACTGGAGCAGGAAAATCCATCACTCCACAAAAACTTCTGAGGCTTTCAAGGCCATCCCCAACTATTCTCATGGCAAGAACACTACGTATGTTTAGTTCATAAATATTTTATTTTTTACCAATTTTCTTGCAATTAAAAAAAAAGTATCATGTTTACACTTATCACGAGAAATACTATACTTTCCACCTAATCCACTACAACTTTCTTCATACATTTTGATATTTCCACCACATTTACACACTAAATTATTTTCAAGAATTGTAAAAAGAAGTCTCATCAAAAATCCTATAACCTTCAAAACTGACTTCTGGATAGTAAACAGAAGATAATTTATAAGCGGAAGAACTTTTTTTTTATAATTCGCATTACAGACTTTTGGTCGTTTTTTTCTCTGCCAAGACATCTTTTTTTAGCAATTTTTGTATGACGGTTTCTTGAATACATTTTATATTTTTTATTAAAAGCAGAAGAAACCTGTAGCATAACATAAGTATGTCAACATTACGCTACGTATGCATGAAAAAAAATTCCGTAGCTACTAAGCTGATTCTACAATAATGCGCTATCTATGTATGTATGTATACACACTCGTACGCACACACACACACACATATATATATATATATATATATATATATATATATATATATATATATATATATATATATATATATATATATATATACGCGTGAAATGAAAAAGAATTTGTACATGCAGTACTAAGGCAGAGTCTACAATAACGCGCTATGTATGACATGCTAATTATGTGTGTATGTATGCATGTATATATATATATATATATATATATATATAAGTTTGTATGCGCGCGTATGTGTATAATTGTGTATGAATTATTCTTTTACTAACTTTGATCGTAAATTTCATATTTACCGGAAAAACATTAATTTTGCAATAAATAATTTCCCTAATTTTTCTAAACAAAATAATTGTATGCAAATCTGATAGTGAAAACGTGATCAGCGACCCCAAAAACAGTAGACAACCGATCTGTTATCAATTTTTTATTTGATTTTCAAAAGTCGGTTTAAGGTGATTAGGTCCTCTTAAGTTGCAACTGAGCGATAAATGGACCAATGCCAATGGGCTAAGACAGGCTAGAGCCTTGATGAGCAGCAGCCCACCTGAGGAGTGGCTGCGGACCATTAGGGGCCTAAACAGGAATAGGTTGAGGTTGGCCGTTGGCTGGTTGACAGGACATTGGAGGGTAGGATACCACCTGTGGAACCTGAGAATAAGGGACTCTGGGAGCTGCAGGTGGTGTGAGTACGAAGAGGAGGCCACCTCCCACCTGCTGTGTGAATGCCCAGCTTTCGCAGGGACAAGACAGAGGGTGTGGGGGGTTCCCATGTTGGGGTTAGAGGAGCTAAAGTTAAAAAGCTTGGCATCAATTTGCCGAGTTGCCAAAGCTATAAACAAGGGTTTATAAAGTAATTACTAATGGTACAGGAGGCACAGCACAATGGGCTTCGCCTGAGTGCTCGACCGGCACGTTCTCGTGCTGGGGCCGCCACAGTTTACCTCCACCCAACAGACTAAGACTAAGACTAGCTTTAACAAAAAGATCATAACTGCACTAATAACTATTTGCAGCATGTCTTTCATCTGGACCAAATCTGCAGATAACATCTTGCATTATGCATAAATGCATACAGCGTTCGTCATTTGATATTCACAAACACACAGCTTTAAAAATGGAGCATATCTGCAAGAATAATTATTTGCAGCATCTTATTTATCCCGACCAAAATTGCAGTTTCATCTTGTGATATGCATGAATACATACTACATTCGTCATTTCATATCCACAAAGCGCCCGCATGCACTCTCTTTTATAGACTCCATGGGTGGTGTGATTCCTACCCGTGCGGTCGTCCGAATTCGTGGAAGGGAGGTTATGCTGAGTCAAAGGAAACGAGCTTCGGGGTGATTCCGAGCTGTTGCTATGCGCGTATTCAGCTACTTATGCATCGATTGCATTATAACTAGTAACGCTATATACGTGTGAGTATTCGCACGTGACACATCCTTGGGGTTGCTACCAGGCGCCCTCGCCCGCAAACTATAACTATGCGAATAAAATACGTCCAAAAAAAATTTGAGATTTTTCTCATATGAATTTCACTTTTACTCTTAGTCGTTACAGTATAATCTAGTCCCGAATCAGGATAAAGGAGTTTAGTTTTATACAATATATGCTATGTTAGGCTAAGATTTACATGCTATTTCCCTAATTTCCTTGTTAAAACAAAATTTCTCAGGTAATACGCGTTTTTTCCGGTCACATAAATTTCCTAAGGTTGGTCGAGCGGTTAACAATTTTTGCTTAGGTTGGTCGATTATTTCGTTCCGTACTACTTTTCAAACTTACCACGCTTTCAATTTCTTTACGCTCTTTGCCCGTTCCCTTATATTATCTGAGTTTACATAACGAGTGACCTCTTACTAATTGTTATTACTACCGGTGCCATAATCGTTTCACTTCTCCGTTTTCGCGATTATTACAGTCAGGTGTTTCATAGTTAAAAAAAAAATCGTAATCGTCTCGCAGTTAAATAATTGTATCTTAATATAGTTCGTAATATTTTGTATGCGTTCGCATTTTCCGTTCCCGATATTCACCGTCTGCCGTCGCAACTTGCCTTCCGGACTAAGTGCTGACGCTGTCTTGACACTTTTTCGTCTATCCCCACTGACAGAGTTTGTGCGAATTTGAAATCAGGGGAATCTCTGCTCGTGTGTATAAATTGTCTACCTCTTTACTTTACTGCTAGCCGAATTGCTGTCCGTCCGTTTTGTTGACCGTTACGTATTTTCCTTTGAGTGCTTTCTGGTGTCTCGTCCTGTTGGTTCATCTTCTCGTGAATTTATTGGTAAGTGTTTGTTTACCAATTGCGCTTCGTCATCTTATTTTCTGTGGAGGCTGCGTTCTTTCCTTACTTATTTTTCTGGCGCTTTTAGAGAAGAGAGAATGATGCCTTCTTCTGGTTCGTGTGGATCTGGACCTCGTGCTTAGCGACGTCCTTTTGCTCCTGAATTGAGAGATGCGATTGACCGCATTTTAGCGCGGTTGGATGCTTCCAGCATCTCACAAGACCGGCTGATTGACAACATGCTGTTCCTTTGATCCGCCCGGCAGTCCACCCGGCCTATAATCGTCCCGGACTATGTGTCCCGGTCGGATCGATCAATCCGAGTCTTCTACGAGATACCTCAATCAGGTGCGCGACCATCCTATCGATGTATTGGTTGTGGCCGAGGTGCTGTCGGAAGGATGCCTGGAGAACGTGATTCCTCGCCTACTTCAGTCCTAGCAGCTGGCCGAGTCTTCTATCCGTCCTCGGAACTCGCACCTTCTTCTTTTGGTTCTCGTGACTTCCGGCATGGACTACCTCTGCCTGGACCCATTACTATTGCTTCGCCTCGTTCTTGTGTGAGTAATGATGTTTGTACTTAACCGATCATTAATTGTCCGGTTGTCGCGTTATTTTACACTGTGTTCTTTTTTTGCCATCGATTTATAGTCTTTTCGAAGCGTGATAAGTGCAAGATATCCTAGGCGTAGTCGGACGCCTATTCGTGGTTTTGTGGAGACAATGTCACCAATTTTGAATCTGTCCGGTCGGGCCGCACAGGGTGTATCTCTATTTCCGTATACTCCCTCATCATTGTCCAATCAGTATTCGTCTTCCTTTCCGGCTAGGATTAGCGAGGAGCGCTCTGGTTCCGAGGTGTCTCATACCCTCCGTGTATCCGTGCGCTACTACTCGCAATTCGGTCGCTACGTCTGTTTGCAATGGTGGATCAGATTTAACGCGAGAGAACATATCGGGGTGGGCCGGTTACTGGTACAATAGTGCTACGGTTTCTGCTCCCGAAGCAATTCCCGCGTCGACTGTTAGGAGCGATTTCCACGACGGTGCTCTTGCTTATACCGAGTATTTTTCCGCGAATTTATCTGGCTCTTATCCCGTAATTTACGACAGTTCTTTTGACGTTACGCGTACGAATTTGGAAAATTACGAGTCGGTGTTCCCGTCGGCCGGAGGCTTGCTTCCGCCTTACGGCTACGTGCCGTCATTTGAGATCTCTCGCGCGGTGCCTCCACGCGAATCTTTATCTCAGGACGCTTTACCTCATTTATCAATACCGGCACTCGGCGCGCCGCCCGAGCGACCCGTGGTTGAGGTTGATCTCTCTAATGATTCGTCAAAACCTTCCTTTTCTATGCTATCGGATGATTCATTCAGCTCATCGCATAGTGCCGCGGTAGTCGCGCGTCCGTCTTCCCGGTTATTGATTTCGAATAATTCTGGGCCCGTATTAGTACCCTGATTTGTTGCGATTACATGTTTACGCCTATTTATCAATGTTTAAATGGTCACTCGGTATGCAGTTTTTGTTGGGATAATACTACGGTGTGTGCTATTTGCCGCGGTCCGCATGGCGGTGTGCGAAACTTAGTGTTCGAATCCCTAGCCGGTGAGCAACCGCAGGCTTGTCGGTATTAATATCTGGGCTGTCGAAAATTTCTAAAGCCCGATGATTGGACTAGTCACGCTAGGCATTGCTCCTTTTCACCCGTGAATACTCTCGTCCGCGGGTCGCCTTTGCCTGTATTGGCTGTTTCTTCTGAGTCGGCGGTACGTTCGGCCAATCCTCGTCGGATTGTAACTGATAGCGATTCCGACAGTCTCTTCTAGCGTATCTTATATGCATCTTCTGTTACGGTTACGTGAATTAACTACTACTCTGCGTTCCGCTTACTTGTTTCTATATAATCCCTCTCCTTGTTGCAGGTTCGACCCAGTCTCCGAATTCCTTATAAGCCTGATAGGGCGCTAGTCCCTGCGCTGCCTAACCCAGACCCCGTTGATACTTGGGTCGGTATAACTGCGCCTGCTTCGCCCTGGGACATCGTTCAGCCTTTGGCTCAGGTGCCGGTTAGCCCAACTTCTTCTGTGCCGGACGATCTATTGGGAAATCTGTTCCTGGATTCGGATGAGAGTGGTGTTTCGGACGATGTTCCTGGAGGCGTTGCAGTTGCTAAGGCGGGCGAGCTAGCTGCCGCTCAGTCAACTTCCCTGGCTCTTCCGGCTGAGAACCCTGACGAAGCAGATGCGCTGCTTCGTGATTTGTTCACTTGTCCTATCTGTGATGATTTTATCTATCCAGACTTTCGGCAGTGCGATAATGGTCACGCCGTTTGTGAGAGCTGCCTGTCCCGCTGTAGGGTTTGCCCTGTCTGGAGGAACCGTCTGCTTCAAGGAATCAGATCTAGGATGCGCTTCCCTTGCCGTCATCATCACTTGGGTTGCCCTGAGGTGCCAGCGGCCGATGCCTGGTCTAGGCATAGTGACTCCTGTGTTTATCGTCCGCGGCCTCTGTCGCCTGGGACCCGTCGATCTATCGACTGGCGCGCCTCCAAGGATTCTGACGACCGTTACCCAATTCTTTTCCGTAGTGAAGTGCTTATTTAATGTACTTACAATGCTTTAATTTTCTCGTGATTTGTATATGATTAATATACATATATTCGGTTCTACTGAGAATTTCAGTGATTATTTATTTCATACCTAGTTCTGATCCAAGCAATATCCCCTCCTGGTTCTTTCGTTAAATTTTGTTTATTTATTGATTTTTATTATGCGACGCTATGCCTCCCAACACAGGTGCGCAACACCTAGGGCCACGCATGCACTAGGATTTTTCTTACACGTAGGAATTGGCGCGATCGTCACGTTTAGGAAAACGCTAGGGAGAGGGAAAACTAATCACACACAATGGTTAACAGTTTATTGCACTCTATATTTCGCCCAGCCTTTCCCTATAACGTAGTGGCTGTAGTGCCACCCGCGCACAATTTAGCCACACAGGGCTTATGCTGGCACGCTCATACACGAACCGCGCTCACGCATCCGACGGCAGGCCTCAGGCTTAGGCCCAGGTCCAGTCTGCTGACGACTGGCGCTCTCTCTCTCTCTCTCTTTCTTTCTCTCTCTCTCTCTCTCTCTCTCTCTCTCTCTCTCTCTCTCTCTCAAAATTGTTGCATATTTAATTTCCTGTCGTAATAGTATTTTGAGTACGTCGGTCAAAGACTCATTTGTGCGGCGAGTAACCTAGTCCGTCGTGTTCCGTTGAATTATATGCGTGCTGTTCGTTCCCTTATGACCGCCGATTGATGACTCGTGATATTCTTTATAACGTGGGTGTTCGTGCGATCGTCAACCGACTATGGAACACGCTACAAAGCCTTACTTGACCGGCTCTTAAAGGTTCATCTTCGGCGTCACTACTTAAGCTACTGTTGCTGTTTTCGCTGATTTTCATGTTGTTTCTGTGAAACTTCGGCAAAGTTCTATTAAGGGTTTCGTTTCCCGAGTTTGTGGTTTACTTGCGGCTTGCACTCCGAGTCTCATATTTTCTTCCTTCCAAAGTTTCCTTAAGAACCTGTTCGGGTCCGCCTAACTGAGAATTGGCTCGGATGTTTCTTGTGAGTCGGATAATTTGTAGCATGTTGGGTATATTTTCCCGGTTTTCTCACCGTAAACCTTCTTGTAAACTCTCTTTTAACCATTTCTCGTTCCCGCCTTGGGTTGACATTCGTCATCTAAGGAGTTATGTAGGCCTGTGCTCTTGGTATAAACTACGTCACGTCGTTTTTTTCTCTTGGGTTTCCAGAGTTTTCAGATTCTGTCGATATTCGTTCTTTGTCTGCAGTATCGGCTGATTCCGGAAGCTTTTTGGATTTGCCTCTTTTCGCTGTTGTTTCAAATCGTAGTGTCGTAGCGTCGTGCTCTTGCTTATCTGACAACTCGTACAATTCTGCTTTTGGCCTCTCTGGATTTTCTTCTCCTTTGTCAAGGATAGGATTCCTAGAAAGTGCATCTGCGTTTCCGTTGCGAGCTCCGGGTCTGGATACAATGCCAAATTCGTAGCCTCTGAGCTCTGCTTTCAATCTGTTGTACCTTAGATCGGTTTTTTTTCTGGTGAAGAAATGTTTCAAGAGCTCGTGATCCGTTACTACTGTAAATTTGCGTCTTGCAAGGTATTGTCTGAACTGGTCTTTCGCGAACACTACAGCTAGTATTTTCCTGTCATAGGTGAAATATCTTAGCTCAGGTCTTTTAAGGACTCGCGATGCACAAGCGCAGGGTTGGTCGCTGCCTAACTGTCCTTGGCTCAAGATGGCTTCTATGGCGTAATCAGATGCGTCGGTTATTACTTAAAAGGGCAGGTTAGGCAAGGGTTAGGTCCGGTGCCTTCATCACTGGTTCCTCACACAATGCCGTTCGTAATTTGTCAAAGGCTTGCTGATGCTCTTCTTTCCACACAAAGGGCTCGTTCTTTTTTAACAGTCTAGATAGGATTGTTGCTGCTTTCGCGAAGTCCTTGATAAAGCGCCTGTAATATCCTGCGAGTCCTAAGAATTGTTAAATTTTCTTGGCGTTTGTTGATACTTGAAATTTATTTACTGCTTTTATTTTCTCAGGGTCAGCTCGAATTTTTCCCCCTCCAGCGATATGTCCTAAAAAGTGTACCTCTCGTTGTAGGAATTAGCACTTCATAAGTTCGATTGTCAAGTTGGCGTTTTCTAGTCTCTTCATCAAGCGTCAGAACTTCTTACCGTGCTCTTCAAGATCTCTAGCAAAAACGATTATATCATCTAAATAGACGTACAGTTCTGTCTCTTGTAAGCCTGCAAGTGCTAAGTCCATCAGGGACTAAAATGTCGAAGGAGCCCTTGAGCCCCATTCCTAAACGTTGATAGCAGTAATGACCGAACGGTACAGTAAAGGCTGTTTTGTGGGCGTCTGCGGGGTCCATTGGTATCTGGTAGAACCCAGTTCTCAAGTCTATGGCGGTTATGTACCTAGCTGAGGCGACGCTGTCAATTATATCCGCTGTATTAGGTTTCGGGTAGCTATTTCACACCATTACTTCGTTCAGTTTCCTAAAATCTGTTACTAATCGCCATCTTCTCGTACCGTCCGCTGCGGGGTTTTTGGGTATCACGTATGTAGGAGAACTGTAGGGTGAATCTGTTGGTCTGATTATGTCGTCCTTCAGCATCTGCTCTATCTGGCGCCGTAACTCTTCTTTCTCTTCTTGACTTGGTCTGCATCCTTTCGATCGTACTGGGACATTTGTAGAAGTAGGTATCTTGTGCGACACTAGTGTTGTTGCTTTAAGTTTCTCCCTGGGTAGCCCAAAGATGTGGTTTCTCTCGGATGATTTCTTTAACATGAGTTATTTCTTCCTCCGTTAAATCCTTAAGTGCCTCAGGATCAAGAAGTTCAAAAATTCTTTCGGCCCTGCCCTTGCTTTTATTGGAAAATATCGATAGTATATTGACAGTCTTTTCAGGTTCGTCTTCTTCTAGATTAAATTCTTCTTCTCCCTCTTTTATGGCTTCGCAGGCTTCCAGTGTTACCTCTGGTTGATTTAACTCTACCTTATGTTCTGTAGTATTAACGCATAAGGCGTATATTTTGCTTTCTTGGTTAATACCAATAAAATTTCTAAAGTATATCCCTTCTTCTAAATTTTGTAAAGGGGCGAATCCTACTTGCTCTGATCTATCGCTTGCTCTTGCGTAAATCACTTGTCTCGTAAGTGCAGGTATAATAAATTTTTGTCTTGAATAAATGGTATAATAGTATGTCCAAATTCTATACATCTATCTGCAGCGTTGACCTTTACACTGTATATTGAAAGCACATCCCATCCTAAGATTTCATCGGTATCAATGAAAAATTCGTCAGGAACCACATGCACGTCGCACTCTAATCCCTCTAAACTCATATTCATCCTACCTAAACTTGAACATTCGCCCAGCGTAACTCCGTTAATGTTAATTAGGTATAGTTTATCAATTATCGTCCTCCTAGTGGCATTACTCGCTTTAATCAACGTAACATCAGCTCCACTATCCGCATAGAAACGTGCTTTCCTCCCCTATAACTTTTTGCTCGTAAGCTTTACGATCGGTGGTTTACGTCCTGCTGTAGCAAATCTTATTAAGTACTTCAGATTATTAATTTTCTCATGCACATTGGCTTCTTTCTCCTGTTTTGACTGTTCTTTTAACTCATTACACTGTACGGCTATCTCCTTTATTTGCCTCTTTGAATTTTCGATTTTCTCCTGATTTTTACTAATTTGCCCCTCTACTTTCTTTTCTAGTGTTGACGTCGGTTTCGGATACGGTGGATTGTTGCTTATTGATTGCTTGATACCCCCAACTGGTAACGAGCATCCTGGTAGTTTAAAGAATCTCCGGACTAATTTCTGGCATTTCTGTTATCTTGTTTATTACGATCATTGTTATAATTGCCGTTATTCTGATCATTGTAACGATTGATATTATTGTTGCATCTACCGTCATTGCGCCTATTGTCAAATTCTCTGTCATTTCGCCGATTATTAAAATCCCGATTGTTTCGACGATTTTCAAACCCGCGGTCATTACCCCTGTTGTTGTATCCCCCATCGTCGCGCCGATTATTATTTCGATTATCGTCTCGATCATTGTTGTACCTATTATTATTGTTATAATTGCTGTCATTGTCTTGACTATTGTACCCATTATTATTATAATTTCTATTGTCCCCACCGTTGCGTTCTCCTGAATGCCTGAGCACGTTGCTCTTCGATAAGTGCCGTTTTGCTTTCCACCATTTCCTTGAGGAGCGCTATTATTTTGCGTCGCATTATTTACTTCCGGTGTGGGTATGACGTACGGCATCGGGCCCGGAGTGGGTATGGGGAAGGGGGTATACACTACTGGCTGAGCAGCGGCCGCGGGTGCTGACGCTAGCTTTTCAAGTTTTTCCTTACTGAGACGTCCGTTATTTATCGTGTTTTTCAACGAAAAGCATTCAACGTAGGTGTGGCCCGCAATATTACAATATCAGCATATTTTTTCCTTGTAATCTTTTTCTAGGTGTCCCTGTTGCCGAAAATAGTTGAAAAGGCTCTTACCCGTAGTGTATCTGACAGCTTCGCTGGCAACTGGCGTGGCCTTCGGCTAACATGCTGCCTTTGCGATACTCATAAGCTCGGCTGCCCACGACGGAATTTGCGTGCTGTCTTCTCGGATCAGATCCGGTTGCTGACTGTATGCGCGGCGCGCGCTAGTACGGTATTCAAATGCTACGACCTCCGTAATAGCTCTGAGACATAGTGGGTTTTTAGAACGAACTAGGTGTTGTAATTCTCCATTTAGCCCGAATAGAAATTGTTCGAGGGTCTTCTTATCGGCGTTATTTTTATAGGTAGCTCTCTCCCAGTTGCGCACGTCGCGGCTTGCGTCATAGATGTTTAACAATCGATTGTGTAATGTTTGAACGCGTAGTCTGTAGCTTCCGGTACTTTCTCCTGCATAGTGGCGAATTACTTTAAGATTTGCTAAAACTTTATCTGCTCCGCCAACGCCACTGTATTGCGTAGTTAAATTGGCTAGCAACCGCTCTACGGTGTCGTATTGCGTCAGGCGCGAAGAGTAGCCGTCAGCAGCACGTCCCCGAAACTTCGATGCTAACGAGTTGAGTACCCAGCGTTTGAATTCAGGGCCGAATTCGTGAATCACGTCGCGAACTGCGCCCAAATAGTGCAAGCATGTCTGGATTTCCGTCGTAATGAGGAATTGTTTTCAATGCTTGGTGTACCGAGAACATCCAGCCCCCGTCCCGAGAGCGGTCTCTATGCTGTTGTACGTTTTGTGATCGTTAATCGAGTGTGCAAAGGTAGCGCCGGTCCCGCTGACATCTCGAATTCTTGCTAACGTCTTTGAAAGGTGTCGGGATCGTTAGTATCACGTGTGTTTTATTTTTTGCCAAAAAATCTGATGTAAAAACTCAAAGGCAGTTAAATAAAATATTTTACATTAGATTGTATACACAAATAAAGCTTTAAAGCGTTTTTCTCGTAACTTATTCATTTGACTTCAAAAAGTTATTTGCGCAAGGCATTATATTAATCCTTTTGATATTTTTTACACTCATACTTTAGAACATTTTGAAGTTAGAATTTTCATTTAAGGTATCTGTTCTGGAAAAATTTGTTTAATTATGAAGATTATTAAATTATGGGTTTATTTAAAGAATTTTACTGTTTAATAAATTCTTGATTTATTACAGATGAACAATGAGAGTTCTCGTAATAAAAAATACTATCTTTTGTTAAGTATGGCTCAAAATGTATTTTGAACTTTTTGGGATTGATTTAGTCGAAGCCCTGTGCGCAAGCAACTTTTTTAAAAACCTTGAATTTTAATGATTATTATTTGTTTTTATATCATGACTTGAGTATATGTGGATGAAAATGGCCCGGAACCTCCTTTTATCATATGACGGCAGGCCCAACCCGGGGATAAGAGAACAGCAACAGATAACTTGCCTACGCTAGGCAAGTTACCGACCGAGTGGCGCTAGTATCCAAATGTAAATAGTCTACCTATGCGCGGGTAGATGGCGTGCGCGCATGTAACACAGGAGAGAGGGTATATAAGGAGCCCCGGAGCCAGCAGCGAGCATTAATGATCTGGCTCTCAACTGACTAACGTGCGAATGGTTGTACTCACTGCTTGCTCCGGTCTCCACCATACCTAGTAGTCCATGAGACCCAAGCTTTCGAAGAGTATGTATGCAGTCCACTCCATCTCCTGTAGACTGAGATCCAGTATCGCTTACAAAGAATTATCAAAGGAATAAATGAATAACTCTTTACAAAATATAAATAATTTTGACCATTTATTAGTACTTCCTCTCCTATCCCCCCATCAGTTGTGTCATCGGTGCAGGATGGTAGTACCCTGTTCTTAGGTGGCGTATCTGGTCATAGATTCATGGTGAGATGGTAGTACCTCACACATCAGTCTAATAGCTGCGTGGTTTACCTAAGTGTGCGGGGCGTGCGAAGTGGATAGACCCTACTCACCTTCTTCAACACACGAGCAGCTCTCCTTTGGTGGGTTTCCCACTTCAGAGGATAGGGAAGGCTTTTGTCCACTCAACAGATATTACCGGGTGGATCAAAGTTCATTATCGTTCTTCGGATGTGCTTTTCTCCTGATTTACTAACCTCGGGTCACGAATTCCTCGCGTTCACGTTCTAACCTTTCGCGGACCGTTTCAATCACAACAATCAAGCCTCCAAGAGCTAACAATGGATGGTGCAAAAGGTAAGAAAATTAAAAAATTGGTAGAGATCCCCCTTAAGAGTAATATCACGTCCGTCGATATTGCATAAAACAGTCTTGAACTGTTGATACACGTCTGTCCGTCGGTACTACAGAGAACAGTAATGACCTATTGATACAAACCCGTCCGTTTGTACTGCAGATACCGTACTCTACCCACGATATAGTAGGACTCGACAGTACGGAACTACAATAAACGAAACGAAACATCGAACCAGCCACGAGCAAAGCGAACGCAATCACAACAGACACGACACGTGTTATGACGCCGAAATTAACCAAGAGGTCATCCGATTGATCAATACTGAACTTGCAACAAGAAACAAGAAGCTGACAGTTGCCCACCTGGAGAAGGGGAGGCGCAATTTATGAACGCTCGAGGTAATAGCCCTCGAGTAGCGGACAGGCTGCGACCACCCGATAAGCTATAATTAACTTCGGGGAAAGGGACGCCGACGCATTTTCGGAGCACCGCCAAAAAGACACCCTTCGCCCTATCCTTTTCCACACCTCCATCAGCCTATAAAAGTCCATGTGTGAACACCAGGAGGAGCTTTCTGCACCTAGAGTTCGTACTGACAGGGCGAAGCTCTGTCCGATCGCTATCTGACTTTTATTCTAAATCTGACTTAGTTTCGAAAGCATCTGAGATTCTTAGTTCTATTTGACTTTTTGACTTAAAATGGCTTATTTAAACTTTCCGCCCTGAGAACGAGACCACTCGGCAGTCTACAGCCATAGAATACAGCAGAGCTGATAGCCGAGCAACATCAGTTACAAGGTAAGCCATTGTCTTATCCGAGTCTTGTTACAATGTGTGCATGAGTGTATAAGTGTCGTTATAGAATCTAGTCCTCACTCCCTCTTAATATAATAGACAACAGCTTACAAGAACGGGTAGCACCGATCATGAACACTGCATGTCCGCTTGTGTCTACCTGCGCGTTCGTTACCTTTGTCCAAGGCGGTCGGTGTAAACCGCCGTGCTGAACTAAAGGTCCTATCATTCCGGACAAATAATAACTATTTCTATATTACGCGTGTACGCGGAACATAATGTATGATGGGGTACTAAGACTGGAATTACCCAAAGGGGCAACAGTGGTAGGCTTTGCTGACGATTTTGCAGTAATGGTGGTAGCGAAGCACAAAGAAGAAGTGATAGACATAGCCGAGACGTCCATTCGTATAATACACGAATGGCTAGCAGAAGCAGGGCTAGAGCTGGGCAGTCACAAAAACGAAGCTATCCTTATTTCTAGGAGGAAGAAGATGGAGACAATAACACTGACGGTGGGTGGACATGAGATTGTCTCTCAACCGACCCTCAAGTACCTGGGCATCACCATCGATGCAAGACTTACGTTCAAACAACATCTCGAAGTAGTAAGCGATAAAGAAGCAAAAGTTGGCGCTGCTTTATCGAGGTTGATGCCAAATGTAGGAGGGCCAACACAGAAACGAAGATTGCTCTTGGCCAGTGTACTCACATCGATTATATTGTACGGGGACCCAATATGGGCGGATGCTATGTTGGTGAAAAGTTACGCAAGAAAGCTATCGACCGTGTACAGGAGAAGTGAACTAAGGGTTGCATCGGCTTACCGTACGGTATCGTACGAGGCGGTCTGCATCATAGCAGGCATGCCGCCTATCGACCTTTTAGCAATGGAGAGGAAGGACATTTCGAGTGGCAAAAAAGATGGGATTCCAGCGACAAGGGGCGACACATTGCCTTATTCCAAGAATAGCGGACTGGATGGAAAGAGGACATGGGGAAGTCAATTACTACCTCACACAGTTTTTGACGTGGCATGGATGCTTGCGGGCGTACCTACATCGATTTAAAATAGAGGACCATCCAAACTGCCCAGTCTATTTGGACGCTGACGAAGATGTAGAGCATGTCTTTTGTGAATGCTCACGATATCAGCAGGAGCGAGAAAATCTTGAGGGCTACCTTCAAACCAGAGTTACCCAAGAGTCTATAATGGAAGCATTACTGGCTTCAGAGGAAGGATGGAAGACGGTAAACAGTTATGCCGCGGACATTCTTAAGAAGGTCAGGAAAGACGAAGAAGGACGAAGGAAAAGACAAGACGAAATATCCGAGTAAATAATCGCTAGACGAAGGCCATTAAGTCGCTAAGACAAAACGCTCCTCGGACTGATGCAGAGGAACGTAGGTCCTAGAGTCGAGCTCTCACTCCCCTACCCGATGCAGAGGAACGTAGGAGCTAGGGTTGAGTACCTTTAAGTGCTCCTCAGACCGATGCTGAGGAACGTAGGTAACTGAGTTGGAGCCCAGACTCCCTCACCCGATGCAGAGGAACGTAGGTGTCGGGGTTGAGTCTGTCCAGAGGATGACCGGACGATGCTGCAAGAAGTATACGACCGGACGATGCTGCAAGAAGCAGACGACTGAATGATGCAGAAAAAAGAAGACGAGTTTGACCCTGAACCCCTAATCACTTCGGTGGATGGGGGGTGTATGGAAATGTCAAACCCTAAAGAAGAAGCCAACTAGGCTGATTAACGGGCCCCACGGAAGTATTGTTTGACGATAGTACCTGTGGGGATCCGGTGGCGGAGGGCCACTTGTGCAGAACTTGCTCTGCCTAAGCCGCATAAAAAAAGACCGTGAATTTAGCCGTACATATTGCTTTCCCACATACTTATACAGACCAGTGGAATTACTTATGTGACCACACATATACCGACCAGCAGGACTACGGATGTGATTTCATTTTTTTTTATCTAATATCAAGGCTCGATAGCGGTAGCCAGGGTAGCCGCGATGACGACGTCTAGGTGGAGTGCAGCGTCGTTTTTTTTGGCTAGGCCTAAAAATCATTCGAGGGCGGAGTCTAGGTGTACAGGGTGGCCAATGACGACGTCTAGGTTGTGCGCTCTGTATTTTTTGGTGTCTAGGTGAATAAATCATATGAGGACGGCGTCTAGGGGTACAGGGTGGCCAATGACGAAGTCTAGGTTGAGTGCACCGTGGTTTTTTTGTGTCAAGGTGTAAAGATCTTTCGAAGGCGGTGTCTAGGTGTACAAGGTGGCCAATGACGAAGTCTAGGTGGTGCGCTTCGTAGTTTTTTGTGTCTTAGTGTAATAATAATATTTGTTCGAAAATTAGTTTAATATGCGAAGAGAGAGCGAGAAGGTTCAAGAAGCTTGTCATCTTAATTTCAAATTCGACGGTTTTCGCTAGCCCGCACGGCACCAATGAGGTTGCCATGGCAACGCGCGCTCGCTCGCTCCTACTCTGTCTCTCTCCGCCTGTTTAGCGAGCGGTCTTCTGCCGCTTTCGCTGATTTGTGTAGTTCAGTACGTATTGCCGAAACAGTGTGAGCGCACGTACTCGCCTCACAGTGTTGTCTGTAACAATATCATTGTTCACGCGTCGGTACTTTAATACAGTAGCCTTCATTTATTTTCCGTAGTTTAAACACTTGTAAATACACTCTATCTTTCAATAAATATCAAGGCCCTTTTCTTACGGCATATTAATTCAAATTAATGGTTGAGAGTGTTTTTGTTTATTGCAAACTAGTCCTTCGAGATCCACAAGTCTCTAACATTAGTTCGAGAGACTATAATTAATATTCGTTGACAGCAAAAATGTACACCTATCTAAATTTTTTCAACGTACATTATTAATCATAGCCACTATACTAATATTTTGCTACAAAACAATCAGTGTTTTTATGTTAATAAAAAAAAAGTTACAAAAAGTCATGGTCAAAAGGTGCTAAAGATGCTTATATTTTATTTTCATGACAAATATGAAAAACGGAAAAAAATTTACTGAAATCTCTAAAAAAAAAATTGACTTTTTAAAAAGTAAAAGGTCAGGTGAGTTTGATATATTCCGCAACGAAATTACAGATAAAAAAGAACTGAGATCAATCGAACAAAGTCAATTTTATTATATTTAATCATAATTAAGTTAAGTAATATGTTGATCCATTAGAAACAACTCTCAAGATACTAGGTAATTTACCATGCCCGTTTTATTTTGTTTTCTGGTGAACAACTAACTTTTTTTTGATCTATTAGAACGTGATAGAAACACCACAAGTACAATAAAAAGTGCATGGCAAGTTACGTAGTAAGTATCTTTAGAGTTGTTTCTAATGGCAACATATAACTTAACTTTAAGTTAAGTGAGCCCTTGTTTGAACAAGACTATTTTTTTGCTTAATTATGATTAAATATAATATATTTGACTTTGTTTGGTTGATCTCAGTTCTTTTTTATCTGTAATTTCGTTGCGGAATATTTCAAACTCGCCTGCCCTTTTACTTTTTTGAAAGTTAATTTTTTTAGAGATTTGCTCTGTTCGACTTACCTGGACGTAACAGTAACAAGGTATTTTACGTCTGATGTCTGTTTTTTAAATTTTGGTTTTGCTCTTATTCAAAAACTAATAGGTCTGAAGAGCTCATGTTTTTCACATGTATTTCTTTTGTGACAGTGAAAAGATAATCAAATATAAATTGATATTAACTTAAATACTTTCAATGTTAACTCCAAGACTCATGATAATAATTTAATAGCCTAAAAAATCGCATATACATGTAATAAAAAATATATACACGCACACAGCGGAGAGAAAGAGGAGGCTCAAAGTCGCCCGAATAAACGAGAGGTCAATAAGAACGGTACTAACAGGTAACTGTGACCGGTACGGCCGACCTGGCCTCGCGAAAATGGTTTCGGGCGAATCTTCCTAGCTTGGGGGACCTTGCAATCGTCTCACAATAATTGCGCGTCTGGCGGGCGGATAACAGCTACCAACACACGATCGAGATGAGAGAGAGCAAGAGAGAGAGAGAGAGAGAGAGAGAGAGAGAGAGAGAGAGAGAGAGAGAGAGAGAGAGAGAGAGAGAGAGAGAGAGAGAGAGAGAGAGAGAGAGAGAGAAAGAAGGCTTAATTCGTTCGAATAACCAGGAGCTCGTAAGAACTAGAACTTACAAACGTAAGTCGCCGTCACGGCTACCCTGACCCCCGTAAAGATGGTCAATTGTCATAATTAATCGCACACGCAGAGCGTCTATTCGCGATGCAGAGCGGAACGCAGACAGACTTGGAATAAGCTTGCTAGCGCGAGTACAGGTTCACCTATGCCCTCTGACACACTGTTGTCAAGTCTTGACAGCAGCGTGCAAGTAGGTGGCAACAACATATGTTGCCGAATTTCAATCTCTCTCGATACTTATTCTCTCTTTGTCTCTCTTACTCTCACCCGTGCTGCGCTTTTAGTAGCTGTAACAAAAAAGGTATTATACAGAATGTTGATCTGTCCTGACGAGACGTTGTAACATGTTTTACGCCTTTGGCGCCCTTGACTCCAACTCGTGCTGAACACCTCACTCGAGTCTGAAATTATTTTTTCCCCATGTTCTACATCATAATTTTTCCAACGAGTGCATGAAGGGTCCTTTTCCCTTACGAGAATAATGTGCACAGATCTCTGCACAAAATTTGGACCGTATTCTTTTCATTCCCAGAATATTCTTAAAAGTAAAACAATAAGACACAAGAGTGCCTATACAGGGTGATTCTAAAACAATACAACATTTTGATACCACCGTGATCAGTGTGGAAAACTGAGTCCAGGGAAATGAGTCCGAAAAATTTTCCTCCACTTTTCAATTTCCCAGTCAGGAAGAGAAAATCCCTCCACCACTGCGCCAGGTAGAGAAGCGCGTGAGGGAAAGTGAGCGCGGCGGCGCCGCGCGTTGATGAGTGAGGGGAGCCGTTGCTAAGGAGGTCGGCGACGGCTGCGCGAGAAAAACGGGAAGCGGACGCGATTTAAACTATTTCCGCAGAATCTGATGATCGGCTGCTGTTTTCAACGCACAGCCCGAACTTGGTCGGTACAGCTGATTACGAGCTATCGAGAGCTAGGCGCGAAAAAATTTCAAACGAGAGACCGCTTTTATAGCACGGAACGTGCTTCCTCTTGTTCCCATTGCGTAAGCAGTGATGAGAAATGTTTTGTGTATACGACTGTCCGAGTCTTTACGCCCAGTTTTACTTTTTTTAACTGAAAAGAACGTAGATCTGAAGCCCCGTAGAGGTAATGTAATTTTGGAGCATAGCACACGAGACAGTATGCTTCCGCTTGCCTTCACCGCAAGGGCGTGTGGTTTTAGGATGGAATAAAAAGGCGTTTTAGCAGAATATCCTAACTTTATACCAGACTTTTCCATATCACAACCTCGCCGCACGAAACACAAGCTCTTTTACTTGTTAAATATTGAAAAAACAGCGAGATTTTTTCTGCCGGCTTTTCTGCGGCCAAGATCAAGTGATCAAGTGAGCTATTTTGGGTGGCGTGTCGCGCGAAGGGCTCGTACAGCTTCACCGCACAAAACACAAGCTCTTTTTCTCACTAAAAATTGGAAAAACTGCAAGTTCTTTTATGTCGGCTATTCTGTGGCAAAGATTGGGCCTTCGAGAGAGCTTTTCTGGGTTGTGTGGTTCGCGAAGGGCTCGCACGGTAGCACAGCACAAAACACTAGCTCTTTTACTTGTTAAAAATTGAAAAAAACAGCGAGATTTTTCTGCGGGCTTCTTTGCCGCAAGTATCGAGCGATCGCAAGAGCCTTTTCGGGTGGCCTATCGCGCGAACGACTCGCACAGCCACACCGCACGAAACGTTGGAAAGAAAAAGCACAAAAGAGAATTAAGTGAGTGAAGTGCCTGCTGAATTGTAATAATTTCATACAGAAATCGTGTATGCGCCGGTAATGCAAAGCGTGGTGGCCATCCTCCTTCATAACACGTTAACATGTGGAGTACGATGTTTCCAGCAATTGGGCAGTCCGCCACAAGCTCGTATTCGGGTCATCGGCAAAGCAATCTAAAATTGCTTCTTCGTTTTCGGCTCTCGCACCTCTTCGTCGACCTCCATCAGGATTTCGCACTTGCACAGTACCCGTCTCAGCCAGGCGTTGATAAACGCGCGGAAAAGTGCCCGCATCCGGGTGTCCTCACGAGGGTGAAACTACTTTACCGCACTACTATTGTAATATATTTTTCCTCACACCTGCATGGAAAGTACAATTTTTCTCTCGGGCGCCTGGTGAAAAATATGTATTTTCCGTGCTGGTGTGAAGTAAAATCGTATACGCGCCGCGGGAGGAAATTTGGACAGCCCATAACTCGTGTTTGCGAGAAAAAAATCGTAGTAAGCTGCTTTGACTTTTGCGCCTTTACTCCATAATCGCAAAGCCCGTGGTATTTCGCTTTTTCATCGGAAGATGAGCTTGTGCTTGCAAGCACATCTTCTCTTGAATTACCGTACTACTTTGCAAGGTGGAAGTCACAGTCGAGTTTCTTGAACATCAACGCGTCAGCTCTGAGAACAGAAAGAAAGCGGTATTTCGATGTTACATTAAAAAACAAGCTTCTGCATGCAAGCTCGTCTCCTCTCGAGTCGCTGCAGCTGTTTTCGAGAAAGAAATTAGAGTAAGATTGGCAGAACTTTAATGCAACTGCTCCTAAATAGCAGAGCGTGCAGTTTTTCAAATTTTTTATCAAAAGCATAAGCTTGTGATTGCATGTTTGCCTCCCCTGGAGTCAGTGCAGCTGTTTGCGAAAGCATAATCGTGAATACTTTGAATAAACTGCTTAAACTATTACAGACTGTACCAAAATCGCAGATCGCGCGATATTTTGCCTGTTTATCGTAAAACTTGTTAGCAAGTTTGTCTTCTTTTGAATAACTGCCGCTATTTGCAAGGCGGAAATCAGCTCAAAACGCAATCTTTTTTCCTAGTAAAGTTTTCAAAAAAACAGCAGGATTTTCTCCGCAAATGTCGGCCTCGCCAAACAAAACATAAGTTTAGATAGGTTTTTTACTTTTATTCACGCATGCTCGGAAAGTGCCATTTGGCGCACGCATTGCAATTTTTCGCGCTTTGCCACCCTCACCTTTGGCTAGGGTGTCAAATTCACGCGAAAAATGTCAATATAAGATTCTGCCACGCGAGAGACGTACACATTTAAAGTGATTTCACGGCGAGGGTTATTCGCTCGTTGACCCACGAAAACTCGTGCCCAATAACATACATCTCTCGCACTTCTGATAAAAAATAATATGTGCAACTCGTGCCTAGTTGCCCATAACACACGCAGCCGGCTAGTCACACTCGCTTTGCTCTTGCGCCCAACGCCGCTTGTGGCGCTATTGGCAACTTTCCGCACTCGTTGCACAATGTACTATTGTCTTGTCACTCATTCGTAGAACGCTCAATATCATCGTGAGGTTGTCTTCTATTATCATTTGGTAAATATCGTTGTGACCGAGCACGAACGTTGCGCGATTCGAACGCCGAGAATCGCGCATAGCAATCCCTATCAACAAAATCAACAACGTTGCATTGTTATTGTTTATAATCAGTCAGATTCTGACCGCTGCTTTTTGTGGTTAATACAAAACTGTAATACGACTTGTTAGTTGCAATAGCAGGAGAAAAATCGATTACGGCTCGCTTTATGTCAAATCCAGAGAAGTATCAGTGTCTCATTCAGGTATTGGCTACCTATGAAGATGCAGACTTTTTCTCTTCTGCACGCTTATAAGATATCTACAAGAGCGTTTTTGCGCGATCACCTTCTACCACTCAGATCTTGCAGATGCGAAATTTTATTGCTGGTCGGAAACAGAAAATTGATCATCACATCAAGTAAATATTTTCGTATGATCGACTTGTATAACTGTTTTTATTGATTCACTATCTTATATGTAAATATGTTCTATTTGAATAGTTTATGCAAAGCGAAGCCTCACTAGATGATAATTCTGAATGAATACGTTTCCGAAATTATGAACAAGCGGAGGCTTTATGATGTCATGAAAAATTTGAAGATGGAAAGACTAAATAAGAAATTTAACTTTTTAACAGAGATTATGAAAAAAGCACGGAGCTCAATCGGATCGTAAAATGGTGTATCGTTGGCAAAAAGTTACGCGAGGAAGCAATTTGAAGCCAACAAAGAAAATAAAGATTTGGATCTTCCAGATATCTGCAAAGAATATATGATTATTCAAGTACGTTTTGAAGCTATATGATTTCGCACATTCATGTTCTCCGTACCGATCCATTAAAGTCATCTAAACATTTGTGCAATAGAATTTATAGGAAAATCTCTTTTATACATTTCAGAATACGATGGTTCATTTTAACAACATCAAAATTAAAAACTTTCGGGACATGTGCCTAGTGGATAAAGCTAAAACTATGCTTAAATGGCTAAAATTCACTAAAGCATTTATAGTTGACGTTTTGTACGGCCGAAATTCAATAGATATTGACCAATAAAGAAAATTTCAAGTATATCGGAATCATTTTAATACGATGACGTCAACATCTGCATTTTAGAAAACTTTTTGAATTAAGAGAAGGGAGATTCTTTGGCTCAGCGCACTTTTGCATAAATCTAAGTAGCGTGGAACAGCGAATAAATATAGGTTGCCATTCGCCGCCGCGAAAACGTCAGTTAAGGTGGAAAACTTTTCCGGAAAACCAGTAGGGTCAGATTTTCCGATGCTATAAGGCAGAGTAGCTGTGTACGCGTGTGCACAACGCGCCACTTCACCGTGGAGCCATTTAAAGCACAATAAGTTTCTTAGTAACAAACAGATACTGAGTAATAACAACTGATACTTTCTTAGACATTTATTTCTATCAAATTTTCTTCAAAGAAAGCCCCAAAAGTTGGCATCAGAATAGAGTTTTTTGCTGCTCTCAATACACTGTGATCGATGAATGCCTAGGCCATCGATGAAATCTGGAAATGAAGGAAAAGGGATTAGGTCATGGAATATTCTGTGATACGGAAAAGTCTGGTATAAAGTTAGGATATTCTGCTAAAAGGCCTTTTTATTCCATTCCAAAACCTCACGCCCTTGCGGTGAAGGAAGCGGAAGCATGCTGTCTCGTGTGCTATGCTCCAAAATTACGCTACCTCGACGGGGCTTTAGACCTACATTTTTTTAGCTAAAAGAAGTAAAACTGGGCGTAGAGACTTGGACAGTCGTACACACAAAACATTTTTAATCATCGCACACGCAATGGAAACAAAAGAAATCACGTTCTGTGCTATAAAAGCGGTCTCTCGTTTGAAATTTTTTATCATACCCCGACAACATGATGTCGGTCGAATGAAGGCACTGAGACTGCTCGGAATGGGCCACGCGTGACGTCCAGGTACCCCTGCTCCATGACCCGGAAATGACGGCATTGTGCTCAGCACAATGCTGGCACGCGGTGCAAGCATCGTGCCGGCACTTAAATTAAGAAAAAACAAAAAAATTAAAACCCTAACGCGGATCGAACCCTGAATCTTTCAGTTAGCAGACTGGCACTTGTTACAAGCCATAGGTAATTGTGTCCTTATCTACTGCGAGCAGCTGTTGATGTTTATAAAGTTGCAAGTTATAGTAATAAACAATCACCAAAATTATTATTAACGTGTTTAACAACATTGATATTCGCCGCTTATTTCGTGTAAGGCGCAAAACTGGCAGGCTGCTATAAATTCGGTAGTCATGAAAGAGTAGTCATAATAATATAATTAATAAAAATTGGCAAGGAACAAAGTCCGGTGGATAAATAATAGCCCAAATTAACAAAATCAACAGCCTTAAAATATAATACATTGAAAAGCCTTATTTCGTGAATTGTGCGGCTGAAAATTTCGCAGCCAACAAAGCCAGCATTCTGCGGGAATTTCGTTCCGACAGAATGCTGTCATGGCGAGCAGCACTCTGACTGCGCCAAATGTTAATAAATTTTGAACACGGGTTGAAGGCACAATGCCGTCATATAGCTCCTCAAAATGTCGTCATAAGGCTGCCATGAGTGCCAACACGGCGTGACCGCAAAATGTCGACATTTTGCCTTCGTTCGTGCCGGTCTCATACAGCCGGCACTCATGGCCGTCATTCTGACAAAGTTTCGTGCCGTCGCAATGTGTGCACGCGTGCTGGTACGCTGTGCCGCCAAAATGTCAACATTATGACTTCCCGAATGGCAGGAAAAAAAAATGTTGAAAATTCCAACGAAAGATGTCTTGGGGACGTCACAATGACGGCACGAGCGGCCAGCATGCGTGACCCCAAAATGCCCGGCACGCGATGTTATCGGGGATGGCACGAAAATTTGTCAGATTGACGGCCACGTGTGCCCGCTGTATGACACCGACACGGACTAAGGCAGAATGTCGGCATTTTGCGGTCACGCCGTGTCGACACTTATAGCAGCATTATGATGAAATTTTAAGGAGCTACATGATGACATAATGCCTTCGAGCCATGTTCAAAATTTTTTAACATTTGGCGCTATTAGAGTTCCAGCAGAATGCCTGCTCAGAATGCTCCTCGCCATGACAGCGTTCTTGCCGAAACGAAATTCCTTATTAAAATGCCGTCTTTGTTGGCTGCGGAACTTTTCATGACTACCGAATTTATAGCAGCCTGCCGGTTTCGCGCCTTGACACGAAATAAGCGGCAAATACCGATGTTGTTAAACGCGTGAATAATAATTCTGGTGATTATTTATTACAATAACTTATGCAACTTTATAAACATCAACAGCTGCTCGCAGTACATAAGGACACAATTAGCTATGACTTGTAACAAGTGTTCGTGGTCGAGTGGTAAAGTACCAGCCTGCTAACCGAAAGGTTCAGGGTACGATCCCCATTGCATTGAATTTTGAGCAAAAGTGAGAGTCTACTTATTTGACCTTCTCAAGGTCACTAAGGCAAACTTAAAATGTCATTTCCGACGTAATTTTTTCCGCTGCTCCGTATTCCGAGGTCAAAAATAGGGGTTCCCGTTAAAAAAATACAATGCCCTTCAAATGACCTTGAAAATCGAGTTCAAGGTCAAAGGTGTTGGTGTCATTAGATGGCCCCTTTTGCTCCCTTCAACTTTTGTCAAGGTCATCTTTCGACATCAGTAAAATAAAACCAGACAAGCAGCTGTTTAGCAGATTTTTTGTTATTTGACCTTGAATTGACCTTCTCAAGGTCACCAAAGCAAACTTAAAATATACTTTGCGACGTAATTTTTTCCGCTCTATCCGATTCCAAGGTCTAAAATAGAGGTTCCTATTTAAAAAAATCACAATTACCCTCAAATGACCTTGAAAATCGAGTTCAAGGTCATAGGTGTTTGTGTCATTCGATGGCCCCCTTTACCCCCTTCAACTTTTGTTAAGGTCATTTTTCGTTAAAATTAGTTTTTCCATGGTTTTTTGTCGTGGTCGGATTAAAATGAAACACCCTGTATGTAGCACAGTGTGGCACAGTTTTAGCCTAGTACGGCACAACTTCTATTTCCACTAGGGTGTTAACAGGAAGTCATTTCTTAACAGTTTTGAAAACACGCTTGAAATGATCATTTTCTCTCCTCAAGTAAGGCATAAATAACAACCTATTTCATGTGCGTGATAGGACAAGAATATTTAGCTGACATGCATCGATTTAAAGAAGAATATTATTTCTTTCTTAACAATAGAAATTTTATTGATTTAAACGTTCATTTTGTCAGTTTATTTGAACAGAGTAAACTTTAAATCTGTTTTGCTTGTTCTAAATCCATAACATCTTCAACTCTCATTTGACGAAATAATTGATGTCGTCTTTCAGTACTTAAACGATCTTTTACCTTTATTGTGAGCAGACCTTTATTCGGACTATAAAGATCCATAGCCATGGACACCTGACTATCTTTAAATTTTGTAATTTCTATGGCTTCTTCATTTTTCTGCAAAAATAGTAAACTATATAAAAAATTGATCAATAAATATATTTACAATTTTCTTTCATTGTTGTTTCGAAATAAAACATTTATTTAATCATATAAATTCTTACAAAATAAAGTTGTATTTCATAATAAAAACTATTATATGTCCCATCCATACATCTATTTTCCACGAATATAGTAAAATATTAGATTTACTCGATTTCGTAAAAATACCCATTAAAGAAAAAATCGCCGCTAATTCTTTGGGATGAAGCTTTCTTCGAGTTTATGATTGTCACCCACATATAAATTAATAAAATATTTAAACTAAAAAAAATTAACTCTCAAAAAGTAAAAGGTTATATAAAACCCGCCTAACCTTTTACTTTTTAGAAAGTTAATTATTTTTAGAGATTTCAATCCTTTTTAGTAAATTTTTTTTTGAGAATTTCATATTTGACGTCGTAAAAATAAAATAAACGCATCTTTAGCACCTTTCAACCACAGCTTTTTTGTAATATTTTTATGACTAACATGAAATCACTGATTATTCCGATATACACCACCCTCGAATTTTTTTTACACCTAGACACCAAAAACCACAGAGCGCTCCACCTAGACCTCGTCATCGGCCACCCTGTACACCTAGACACCGCCCTTGAAAGATTTCTATACCTCGTGGGGAGACAATCAATGCGACTTATGCACTTTCCGTGTAAAGTTTGATGTTTGTGATCGTCCCTTGGGTTCTTTGTACCCTTGTACCTTTGGTTACTGTCGCCACTTGCTTGTTGTGTACAAGCAGGAAAACTGTCGTGTATATCACTAATACGAGTGTACTTGTCTCGATTACTGCTTCGACAGATATTTCTTGGCCAGGAATATTGGAGCACGTAATTGATTATAGACACTTGATTATTAGTTTTTATATGCACTTGATTTTATTTTATTTAAGAAACAATATGTCACGTTGTTGATGCAGAGCACAATCACGCTCTGCGTTTACAAGATAGATTCGCACTTTATAATAATACCGCAGGAGCTCTGTTCGCTAGAGCTGTGAATTTGTAACTGACTATTTGAATTCCCCGCGCCGTTATATACACTGTCGCTCGCGTCCATTCGGTTATTCCTCTTGGTCTTTACCGACCGAGCGGCTTGTCCGCTTGGTTCATGTTGTTGTCACTTGATCGCTTTGGCGGTTAGGATATGGTGGCCATCCCTTTGGTTGTCATTGCCCTTTGAATGCTCTTACGTCGGGCCGTTTAGCTTCCTGTGGTGGTGCCTTTGGAAATCTCCTTACAACCTATTATATAAACTTTCAATTTAATACGACGCCGCAGTAATATTTTGCTTCCTCCTAGAGGAAGCTTTGTAATAGTAAAATTTTCGACTCTCTCAAAAATAGGTTAGAAATCCATTTTGAGGTTTGTACAGCTCGAATGTGTTTTTACAAAATGTCCGTATGGATGTGTGTGTATTTGTGTATGTGTGTGTGAGTGTATGTACACCGCAATATTTGCGAATCGAGGCTATGAATGTCTACAAAATTTGGCATGTTTATCCGTTTTTGAATTCTGAATTGGGGAAAAGAAGTTATTTTTAATTTTGCCTGCTCGTTTTTGTTTAAGGCCGTTTATTGAATTATGCAAAATTATTTTTGGCATTTTTTGTATCATTTTATTATTACAAACGATTTAGCCATAACGCATTTAAAAGAGAAATAAATTACCTTTCTTTTCTCGTTTGGCCCTCCAGATCGACCGCACTGTTTGGCAGCAAATGCAAAAAAGGTGATTTTTTCAAAATAAGGCATATCTTGGAAACAAAATATCAGAATCTCGCAAAAAAAACTACGATGATGAGTTTTGAGTCAAGCTATATATCACAGAAATTTCAGTGTATTTGTCTACGTAGTTTTTGAGTTACAAATCGAAAACTGAAAATAATGAGTATATTATGTCCAACGTTTACGAGAGTAAAAAGGCTTGAATTCATCTACAATTTCGGGAAAAGGTAGATTTTTTATGCATCCCGGATAAGTTCTTTGCGCAGCTTTTAAAACTCCATGGTTCTCAAGATATCGATGATTGAAATTTTTTTTGAAATTTTTTTGATTTCTTGTATCTCCAAAACTAGACAGTCAAACGCTTCCAAAAAAAATTTAGTTTATTACCATAACAAAAACTAATTGCTGTTAAAATTTCAAGTGATCTTGTTGATTGGTTCATGAGTTATGAGCTAATTTTTAAAAGCCGATTTTTTTCTTTAATTTTTTCTTCCTCCTAGAGGAAGCTTTGTAATAGTAAAACTAGCTAAAAACTTGCTCGCTATCGCTCGCTTGTTCTATTTAAACATTGATTCAAGTTTTAAATATATATATATATTTCACAAATTTATGATAATAGAAATATGAAACAAAAACAATAATAAAACAATATATCAATGTTTCAATATAATTTTATTTTAAAATAGAAAGTAATGGCATTATAACATTAAAACATTCTGACAGTGCATATGCCCTCACAACAGCTCGGCATAAGCGCAGTACATACACGCGCGCGAAGCGCGCATACACACATACAAACACGCATTGCGACGACTATCAAGGCTGCAGGAGCCGCGCGCGAAGCATAGAAATAGAATAGGAGAGAGAGAGGGGGGCAAATGGAAAGCAGCGTGACAATCGCCGACGCTGACTAATAAATACCCAATAAGAGAGAACGAGATAGCAGAGCCGGATTCGCACGAAGTAATCCGAAGGGCCCCGAATCAATCGAAGAAGGACTATCGATCAGCAGATAGAAGCGCGACTCGCTCTCTCGACTCCCGACTCTGGTAGCGACCACATGTGGCCAGGAGCCACGGAAGCCGGCCAACCGTCGGAGCTGCTCATCTCTAAGGGAGCGGCTCCAGACCAGACCATCAGGCTGAAGGCCATGACATCGTGCCCAGGCAAAGGCAACCAGGTCCTGCAGCTCCCACCAACGCCACTAGGAGAAGTTCAGTGGGCCGCCGACCAAACGGCGCTGACGAGGTGAAACCCAGAGCAACCAGCCCGTCCATCAGCGGCAACGCGACATTCATCGGCAAACCCGTGAGTCTGTCCTGTGTCAGCGAATAGCCCATTTCTCTCTCTCTCTCTCTCTCTCTCTCTCTCTCTCTCTCTCTCTCTCTCTCTCTCTCTCTCTCTCGGTTAATTTGGCACATGGCTCACCACGTGCAGGAAAGCACGAGCGAGTATATAGCTTTGTGTAGGGCCAAGGGCAAAACCCGATTGTCGCGCATAGTGCGCCGACCGACTTCGATGGTCGTCTCGACGCACAACACACGCACACACGATTGCACGTAGTAGTAAAGAGAGAGAGAGAGAGAGAGAGAGAGAGAGAGAGAGAGAGAGAGAGAGTGAGAGAGAGGGAGGGGGGGGGGGGGGGTAAACACATATATTTTATTTAAGTAAAAAATATTATCTTTTTAACATTTAATACATACAATAAAATAAATTTTTTATATCAATTTCCATTCAGTGATTGCATGACTTGCTGATTTAGTTTTGTACCCTACATGAGGGGAAATCATTATTTTTTAGTCTCATCGTTAATAACAGTTAAATTAGTTATGGACTAATTTTCCAGTTATACAAAGCAAAAAAGCAACATTTTCCAACTGATCAAGGCGAACAAACAGAAAAAATCTAAAAAATAAATGCATCTATAATCTACATTAAAGTAAAGAGCTTCATAAAAACTTTTATTATATAACACATACACGTATGCATGGCGCGTAAGGCAAATTATGAGAGTTTTTTTATTTAAGTTTTCTTATATTTTTTTAACATTTTTGTCCTGGATAATAAACACAGTGCTATACTAAAAAAATCTTTTATCTAAGGTTATACATTTTATTAATAAAATTATATCAAATTTTACTATTAGTATTATAATTTTTCCTATAGAGCTTCCTCCTATAGGAAAAGTTATAATAATCATATTTTTCGTTTCATTCCTTTAACTAACACCCCACCCCTCTACCTGATTGACTCACATAGAGTACATGCATCTAAACTCTTAAATCGGCAAAGAAATATCATACATCCGTACAGATTTTTCAGAAAACATGTAATTATCTTCCACAAGCGGAATAGGAGCAAGCTAAGTGCCAATGGCTTGGCAGCGGTTTTTTTGTATATAACAGCGCAATGATATGAGGAATGTGAGGATATGTAAAAAAGGTTGAAAAGCAATTCCCTATTATTATTGATGCGGAGCTAACTTTACCGCCCTTCCACACTGAAGAAAAAGATGCTGATTTGAGCAAATCATATACAAGATTGTTTATATTATATAAATGACAGCGTGTTTTTTAACAACTTCTATTAACAATTACTGATTAGCACACGAATGTGATAATATATGAAAATCACCTAGAAATAATTATGGAAAGTATCGTTTTTCTTAAAAGTAAAATCTCGGATACCAATATAGAAATAAATAGTGTCGCGGGCGCCAAAGCTTCGTCTGCTTCTCAAACTCGCCTTTGTGGCTCTACTGCGCCACTTGATCTAATAAATCATGCATTTTTTATGTGCACAGCAGCATTAAGATTAATCATCGTGATTTTGTAGTTGTATCTTTATATCCTCTATTATATTAAAATGTGTCTATAAAAACCCAAATAACCGGAAATAATAACAAATGAACTAAAAGTGACCGTTAATATAACCAGTAATAAATTAGAAATGAACCAGGAGTACAGCAGAAATAAAGTGCATTCCATTTTAATACATTTTTGCATTTCGTCTTGGGTCTGTTTATAGGTTACAAATGTAAATATTAATTTATATGCAAATCGATACAGAATAACATGTTTAATATGTAAACCAAATTATAATTATTACTCAAAATGCTTACACTAGAATTCATACTACTAGAATACAGTTTTTTAAGTAATACCTACTCGAGTCGATGCTGATTTAGTTAAAAATGCTGCCTTTGACATACGTCACAGTAAGTAAAGCGATAACTTTTGATTGTCAAAATTGGAGGTTGTATGAAGCTTATTTACCAACAAAAAACTCATTGAGATTTGATTACAGTGAATTATGATTTCCGTGCTGTGCCAATAAATTCATTTAGTCTTGGATTTGCTAAAAGGGTACAAATTTCTCTCATCATCTGCTACATCATATAAAGCTTACTCTCAGGGTGAATATAGAATAATAATAAACACTAGCAAGATACGCTCGCTTCGCTCGCGATTTACAAATTCATTGTAATGATATTTAATTATTTGACGTGTAATTATTAAATATACTATTAGATATTAGATATACACTAGATGGTAGTTAATTCTTGTGGAACGTTTTTGAAAAGCTTCAATCAGATTGCCGGATTGATCAATTCTAACCAATCAAAAGCAAGATTTCAAAAATGTTCCACGAGAATTAATTACCGTTGAGTATAAATAAATATATTTAATACCGTCAACGTTTTGTAAAAGTAGTTACTGGTTAACCGGTTTTAAAATTATAGAATAAAATGGAAATAAATTTTAAATATTAAAAAAATGTTTTTAAACTCTTTTCAACGCTCCGCGTGCGTTCGAGCACATTTTCCGCATCCTGCATTGAAAAATCACGTCCAATACACATGCGCAAAGTTTATTCTACACTAAAATATCCTGTGAAGACCAAAGTCGCAATTTTCCAAATGTTCTGGGCTGAAGGTTCATATAAGAAGAGATTAAATTTTGTTGCTTCCTCAATTACATTGACAGAAAAACAACGAGTTTGTAAGCGACTGAATACAAGAGTTCAAAGGTACACTGTACAGTATTATTTAACCAAAGAAACACATCAAGTCAGGGTATGTCGAAAATGTTTTCTGGCAAATTGGATGAGACAGAATCTTTCGTGAAAAATGTTGCTTCAAAATCTTGTATTAAATGAACAAAGATATTGGATCTGATGAAAAAGGTAAGTGTGCGCCAAAAAATAAGAGCTGTCCAGATAAAATCAAGAAAATTGAAGATTATATTACCAAATTTCCTGCATATTTTAGTTATTATGGCAGATCTCATAAATCCAAAAATATCTACCAGCAGGTTTAAACATTAACACAATATATCAACTTTATTTAAAGAAGTAAAAGAAGAATCATTAAGTATAAAATGTGTCCGACAGTTTTTGTAAAAACAGGTATCAGGTTTAAGAGCCCTTGGATAGACACATGTCACAAGTGCGACAAAATTGCAGCTTAACTGAAATATCAAGCAGACTAATCTGTGGTAGAGCAAATCATCGTAGAAAGAAATACTCACCATCAAAATGCTAAACTAGCATATTCAGCCAAGAAAGTAGATAAAGAAAGAGCCAAGAAATCTAACAGTACTATTGTTTTTAATTCATTTGATTTACAACAATGCCTGCCAACTCCATTACTCGAAACTTCAGTCGCTTTTTATAAACGACCATCATAGGATGTTAAATTTATTTGTGAACAAAGTGCTATATGTGGCACGAAGCAATCGCAAAGCGCGAAGGCAATGAAATTGCTTCATGTATCTATTCCAACTTAAAATCTCTTCACCCAGCTGTGGAACACAATATCTATTACTCTGATAACTGCCCAGGGCAGAACAAGAACAAGGTAGTCAGTAGAATATACTCAAGATATTACGGAAATAATCAAACATTAAGAGTTATTGATCAAAAGTTTCTTGAATCAGGTCATATGGAGTGCGATCCAGATTATGCTCTGATCGAGAAAGCCAAGAAAAAGCACGGCGTAAGCATTCAGCATCCACATTATTGGTACGATTTAGTATGTAATACCAGAGTAACCAAGCCTTTCATAGAAATGTCACAAAGTGATTTTAACAACTTTGAAGAATTGTATAAAAATAACTTCACAATGCGCACATCGAACACGAATAATCAAAAATTTGCGTGGGCTGATGTCAAGTGGTTAAGATATACTTAAGAGTAGCAAGGTGTCGTTTATTATAAAACTAGCGTACGCGAAAAAGATCCTTTTATAAAGTAAAATATAAAAAAATGAGAAAAGTCTATTGCTTCCTCATAGAGGAAGCTTTGTAATAGTGAAATTTTGAGTTTCCTCAAAACTTCTAGAAAATACTTTTTGGTGTGTTAGAAGTTCAAATCAAGTGTTTTTAGAAAATGTTCGTATGAATGTGTGTGTATTTTTTTATGTGGCGTAGGCAGAGCAAGCTCTGCACAAGTGGCCCTCCGACACCGGATCCCCACAGGTACTATCGTTGAACAATACTTCCGTGGGGCTCGTTAACTAGCCTCTTGCAAACATTAATAGTTTTTCTATTTCCACTCTTGCTGCCTTTTCTAAGTTTTAGTAGTACTAAATAGTTTTGGTTCAAAACACGGTTCAAAAAGGTTCACTTTTACGTTCACAAACCTAAAGTGACATAGCATGTGTGTAACATTCTCTTTCTCCTTGATTATTCCTGTCATCATACTGACTTAGATTTTTTTTTGTATTTTAATGAGCCCTTGATTTTGTCCTTATCTATCCCTGGCCACAGTGCTTTTGACGTATTGAAAATGTTACGTGCATTCCATTTCTTACTGTGCTTTTTTGTTATGATTTTTTCTAGGGTCATATTTATCGAGTTGATTTTTGGCGTGTGCTAGGCCTTTGCTTTTGTCTTTTTCCGCTCTTAGCTTTATCATGTCAAGTTTCGTGTTTTTCTCTTTAATCTTACAATGTCCGGACATCCAACAGAGACTAACTTTGCTGTTACGGATCCTTGACAGTGCTTAGCAGCACCTTACCACTGCTTTAGATCCAATTGATTTTGATGCCAGTGTTTTGTTAGCGGACTGACTATAAATATCATTACATTTCTGTCTATTTAATAAAGATTATTCAAGACGTAACAATATCATTTACACTCGAAGACCAAATTCTACGGAGTGCACCATCTCGACCTCGTCATCAATCACCCAGTACACTACACAAATAATTTTTACACTAAGACATCAAAAATTGCGGAACGAACCACCTTGACAAAGACTGTAACACAGACGCCGTTCTTTCATGATTTGTACATCTAGATACTAAAAACTATAGAACACACTACCTGGATGATGTTATAGGCTACCTTAGTTAACCCGTTATTTGGGTGCACTAGTAATACACTATATATCAAAGCATGCTTAATTGTATAAGAAGAAGTACGGAAAACATCATCTAGACCTCGCTATCAGCTACTCTGGCTACCGACACGTATAAACATTTTTAATATACAAGCTAAATGCGATTTTTGCGAAAATAATGTGCAGAGATCTGTGCATGGATCTCAGCAAAGATTTCTTCATAGATCTCTGCACAGATCTCTGCACAAAATTTGGACCGTAACCTTTTGATTTTCAGAATATTCGTAAAAGCATAAAAATAATATAATGAGTGACTGTATGGGTGTAACCATTTGGATCATAACAAAAAAACTCTTGTTATGAACTACAAAATTATTATTTTACAAGATATTAAACAAATTTTGTTTAAATCAAATTATTACAAAATAAAAATTTTTAGGTTTACAACCAGAGTTTTTCTTAGCAAAAGACTGTTAATCAGAAAGATTCGATCGAAATCTTTAAAATAGGGTGACAGGTAACACTTCGTGGGGTGGGCCGCCTTACAAAATACATTTTTAAATAAAATAAATTTGTTTAAAATGTAAAATTAAAATTAGTTAGCGGGGTGGCCAGTATAGCTGTTACCATCTGGATGATAACGCCCAAATTGGCCAATCCGCTTAATAATTTTGTATTTTAAACAATTTTATTTTATTTAAAAATTTGTTTTAGATGTACATTTTTCCGTTTACTTATACGTTTATGTTTTTTAACATATCATATCTCAATGAGTGACAAATTCGTGAGGGACCTGTTGGTTTTGTGAATATTAGAAAAGTTTTGCGAAAGATTTAAAATGAAGTATTGCAATATATACAACCTAACCTCTTAACCTCAAAATTATTATACTTATGTTTGAGCGAAAATTTGAATAATTAAAAATCAATGCATTGTTCAGCCATAAATATTGGTTTACAAGCCCTTAGAGTACAATGTGACATACTGTAAAGTCTCTTGGCTTATCTGAAAGCCGTAGACCTGCATTACCCTTAAAACCTGATGTTGCCGTAAGCTCGTCAAAGTTAAGCAAACCTTCTGCTTTGGGATAAGTCATGAATATTTACAAATACGATAAACTGTACTCCAAGGGTTTGCAAACCAATTTTCATGCCAAAACAATGAATCACTTTTTAAATATTCAATTTTTATACTTATGCTTACTCACAGGTAAAAACAACGGTAGTGCTAAGGCAGATTCAACTTTAAACCATTTGCTTGAGCGCTCCTGTAAAAACTGCCGGGGTTTCCGGTTAATCCAGCTGTACATTTCTCTCAGTGTAGTTTTTTACATACATAAGTAACAAGCTTTTCTAAACTACTGCAAATGAAAGTATACAGAAAATAAGAACTAATATTATCAACTGCTTTAAAAGTGAAAGTGCTACGCTAACAGAATCTGTACTGAAATATAACCTCAAAGGTAAATGTGAGGTTAGGAAACATACGTTAAAAAATCCTAAGATCAAAATTGTCGGAATCGATAACTATAGTAACATGGAAATGGAGGACATAGAAGACGATATAAACATTAGAAATTTTGAAAGCTTTACAAACAAGGGTCAAGCACTACATATCGTCGCTCCCTACGAAGAGTAGCACTGTTCAAATTTTCCAGCGAAAAGTAGCACAATTCAGATTTGCCGCGAAGACTAGCACAATTCAGATTCTTTTTATAAGAAATATTTTTAAAATTTATATATAAAAAATTTTTTTTAAATTTCCACATTTTAAAGATTTTTATTAGAAGTTTAAATTAATTAAAAAATTAAAAATTGTATTCCCTATTTAGTATTAATACCTTTAATTTTACCGTGCTAAAGCCTTAATTATCGCTGCTGGCCCATTGTGGCACTCGGTGCAATGTTTCGTGATTTTTGTCACTATCCGTAGGATTCCAAGTGAACGAATGGTTCCTTTGTGCTAAAATTCAAGAAGGATACTTTGTATACCTGTAGTTTTGGTATGAATTCAGGGATTTTAATTTTAATGTTTAGAAAATGTTTTATATACAAGAAGGTGGCATAATAAGCGAAAAAAAGAAAAAAAAATCAGTATTTTATCGCTAAACCATTTTTGTATATGACTCAATAAATATAAAACCATGTTACAATTATGGGAGATTTGGGCACAACGGTAACAAATCAATAACAGTTCTGTATGCCTTAAGTGCGCAGAAAAACATAAGACTAGTACCTGCATAGAAAATACCATTAAGTGTCTGAATTGTGAATATTCAAACAGCAAATACAAGACAAAAGTGACATTAACAATGTTGCTAGCAATCCTAGCTAACGCAACATTTTTAAGAAAAAAATCAGCATATACATAAAGTCTACTGATTATCCAGTGAGACCTTCCTTACCTGCGGTTCATGAAGCTTATCGGGAACAAGATTTTATAACGGAGCCACATAACGTATCCACAGCCAACACAATGAAACAGCCATTACAAAAACCACCTAAATTGTTCAAATATAAACAAGAAAGGATTGATGCAACCAACAAGAAATAACTTCAACAATTGAAAATGGCTCAAACACCAAAACAATAAGCTAATCAAGCAAGAAGTACAATGTTAAGAAGCAGTACAACTTAAATTTAAAATGGAAACTTTTGATTATCTAGATATAATAATCTAGATATAATACAGAATGATTCAATGCAGAAAGTAAAAACATACAGTGCTATTGGCGATTTAAACAATGCAATTAGTAACAAAAATGATACAATTATACACTTAAATGTAAGAAGTATAAATGCCATTTTGACGAAATGAAAACATTTTTTTAAAGTCTTATCATCAAGCTATCTGTTGTTGTTCTTTCTGAAACATTTAAGCAGGTAAATCATAATTTTTCTTTAATTTATTGGAAGTAACTATGAATATGAGTTTTACTACAACGATAGTAGGATTAATAGGAATGATGGAGTTATAGTATTTGTAAATAAAAACTTGATTCAGTGCACAGAAATTGTCCAACAGGGTAGGATTAGAATTGTAAATACAAAAATTAACTTAAATAATAATTAGTAATATTGAAATCTCATCTACGAACAGATCTCATGGCATACCTAAGACAGAGTTTATATTATATTCAAATAAATATTTGATAAAAAAGAGAAACATTAAAAATTATTTAGTAATAGGAGATTTCAATATTAATATATTGGATTGTGATCATGTAAGTCAAGAATTCCTATGTAATTCCTTTGATAAGAGATATATTCCTAGATTTGTTAAAATTATGAGACCACCTGTGGGCATAGCAAAAGGATCATGCAATGATAATATTTTCATAATGACTGATAACCTAAATACAACTACTTATCAAACTATCAAAAAAATCAAACAATCTATAACAGACCATTACCCTATATTCATAGCTCTCAATAAAATAAAAATAGTACATAAAAACCAACAATAGTTTTAAATTATAACAAATTAATAAATAGTGCTGAAAAAGAAACTGGAATGAAATTATCACAATGCACGATCCTAATTTGGCTACAAATGAATTGTTGTACGAAATTAAGCAATGTATAGAGTTATCCAAAATGAATCAAAGAACGTTTAAATACGTGGGAAGGAAAAATTGGATCACCGATCGATAATCAAGTCGTGCGAAATTAAAGAATTCTTGTATAACCTATATCACGACAATATTGTACAAAAAAGTGGATAAGACCAAACCAACAATTGTAACTTTCCTCGACTTGGCTAAAGCGTTTGATATAGTCGACCACATAAATTGTTACCAGATAAACTATTTGATATTAGTATTAGAGGACAGGCGTTGAATCTTTTTCGAAGCTATCTGAATATCAGATTGCTAAAATTAATGATGAAGAAAGTAATAGCTTACTAATAAATATGGGTGTTCCACATGGTGCGATCCTGGGACCACTCTTATTTATTCTATATATAAATGATATCTTGAAGGAGATCCCACTAGAATCAATTCTATCGTATGCAGATGATACTGCAGTAATAGCTACAGGCAATAGGTAGTTAGAGGCGCAAAAAAATATAAATCAGTTATTTATTGTGATATACAAATGGTTGGCGGTAAAAAAGTTATCTCTAAACGTTGATAAAACAGTTTGTATGATATTTGGAAGCCATTGTGATAGTGTACCGAAGCATATAGACATAGAAATTCAGAATAGAAAGATAGCTAGAGTTAAGAACTACAAATACTTGGGAATCGTCTTTGACTTTAAACTAAAATGGGATAAACACATCCAATACATAATAAAAAAAACACTGCCAATTCATTGGCACGTAGCTTCCTCCAACTAAATTTTTAGGTCCAATGAATAAAATATTGTTTTAATATACAGTATATTAATAATTTTCAAAATATTTTCAAATACTTAATTATTTTACCAAAGGAGCACTCGTCACAATATCAAATCATATAATTTTCATGAGAAAATTTAAGCCTTAATATTTTAAATATCATAGGGTTCTCATAACCTCATAAAATCATGAATTCTCTTAAAATATTCTGAACTCTAGTTAGCGAGTTATAAAATTTAACAAAAATAGTAATTTTCAGTTATACAGGGTATACAGGGTGAGAAACAAAAAATTTAAATCCTAATATCTTTTAAGCTAAACGATTTTATTAGCTACAAAAAGAACCTAATCAAGATGATCAAAAGATCGATATTCTCCTAAAATTTCAACTTAATTAAAGCCTTTTTACTTCTCTAATCGTACGACCTAGAAAACCCATGTTTTTTTAGTTTTTTATTTTAAGCTCGGAAACTAGTCATCAAAATAGTTTAAAATTTTTACAACAAATAGATATTATCGTTTTGAAAACGATAATATCTATTTGTTGTAAAAATTTGTCATACATTTTTTTAAAACGTTTAACAATTTAGTTTTGAAAATATTAATTTTTTTTCATCACCTTTGTTATCATAAACATTGAACAGAACAGTCAATCTGGAAAATCTTGCGGGAAAGAGTAAGCAATTTTATGCTCTTTTAGATACACTGTTGTTGAATATATTGTATAAATTATTTTATGAAAATAAGCAAAAATATTTTTTCAAAAATCGAAAAATGGCTATAATATTGCCATAAAATGACCAGAATTATTAAAAAAAAAATTTTCCCGAATTCAGAATCTGAAAACATATATGCATGTCAAATTTTATTACGATCGGTTGCGTGGTCCAGAATCATAACGGTATACGTACATACACACACCGCACACACATCCATCCACGCAGACATTTTCTAAAAAACGCATGATTCGAACTCTAAACACCTCCAAATGCGTTTATACGAAGTTGAAATGTTTATATGAAACTGAAAATTTTACTATTACAAAGATCTTACTATTACAATGATCTACAATGTATTCTTTCATAGCGTAGTCCACTATGGAATAGTAGCCTGGGGTCGTGCCTATAAAAGTAACCGTGATTTTTTGCAAAGTTTACAGAGAAAAATTCTCAAGATTATCAATAAAAATAATTTTAGTATACAAGATAGTCCATTGAACCTACAGCAACTATTTAATTTCGAAGCCCTTAAAATCCATTATTCTGATCTCAAAACTCCAAATGTCTACAAGTGTGACTAGAAAAAACCTCTGCCAATTCATTGGCACGTAGCTTCCTCCAACTAAATTTATAGATCCAACTAAATTTATAAATAAAATATTGTTTTAATATACAGTATATTTATGCTTTTTAAACGCTTACGAATAAATTCAAAAATAGCCATAAAAAGAAAAATGGCGAAGAAAATAAAAAATAACTGTTCTCTCGAATTCAGAATCCAAAAATAGATATGCATGTCAAATTTTATTGATATTGACGCAGTAGTTTTAGAAATATTACGGTATACACACACACACACACCCGCGCGGGGATGCCAATACTCCGTATGTGGCGCGTCCCCCGGGTGGTGGATAGGGGAATGCTCATCGACGCTTCGAGTTCTTCTTAACCGGCCGAAGGGTAAAGCAGAAATAAAATATGCTCCGCGGACCTAACAGGCTAGGAGAAGAAACCCCGAAGATAAATCAAACATGGATAGTGAGTTAATCACATTACTACCCTAAGCGAGTCAAGCCACAGAGCCTAGTTCCGCCGACGATTCCAATCGGGTGAAAGCTCCAGAAAGAAAGGCCCCATTGAGATTGGGGGGAGTGGGGGGGGGGGGTAAACTCACTTAGAAGCCGCTGAGGTTTGTTACCCGGCCCCTGCTGCAAGTAGAGACGCAGGTGATATGGAAATGGAGGTTGATGCAGACAGGGATAAGAGAGCTGTTTGCATAACGCAAAGGAATGCGTACTTGGACCGCCTGGGCAGCAGAATCAAGGAATTGATGGACTATGTCAGGGACAGGCACAATGTGCACAAACAAATTAAAGATCTTGCCCGAATCATAAGAGCAAGCAATAAGAATCTCTACATGGCAGATAATAACTTACAGCAATGCCAACGCCCGGGAACTCAGACAACCCCAAGTCTTAGATCTCAGAAGGCGAGTACAACAAAGAAAGCCCCAACTACTCTGCAGGATAGAAATGGAGGAAATAACGGAGAGGATAATCAACCTAAAAAGGCAGCGTAGCACAAGAAAGTCAAGGAAAAAGGGCAAGCAAAGAGAATAAAAGTGTCTCTGGCGTTACAAACCAGAATAGGACCAGCAAGGATGGACCAAAGCAAGCAAGACCTCCTAGACCGGATGCTTTAATCATCAAGGCTGCATAAGGAAAGAGCTATGCAGACATTTTGCAGAACAGTTGCAGGAGATCTTCCGATAGAACTTAAACGCACAAGAGAAGTCAAAACCTCGGACTTCTAAGAAGCAGTTAAAGCAGTACTAGTGGAAGGCGCCACAATAAAAGCACTCCAGCAAGAAGAAACCATTGAAGTATGATCTAAACATGCTTACTTTAAAAAAGGAGGTAGTAGAAGCACTACAAAAGGAAATTAGCGAAGAGAACATCATAGAAGACTCTACAATAAGATCTCTGCGAAATACTTACGGTGACAGGCAGATTGCAGTGATACGGGTACCAGCTTAGATAGTGGCTAAGATTACTAAGCTACAGAAGATCAGAATAGGATGGGTCGACTGTAGGATGCGGGTGGCTAACCGCAAAAACGAGCAGCTTAGGTGTTATAAATGTCTAGATTTTGGCCATATCGGCAGAAACTGCACAGTAACTGAAGAAAAAAAGTGAGCTTTGCTTTGAATGTGGAAAAGATGGGTACAAAGCAAAGTAGTGTAGAACCAACCCAACTGTGTAATTTGCAAAGGAGGCACAGGTGGGAAGAGTGACCACGCAGCTGGTAGCTAGGCATGCCCAGTTTACCGAGCTGCAATAGAAGCCACTGACAGACGAAGAAAATGAAAATAGTGCAGTTGAATATAAATCACTGCGCGACTGCACAGGACCTGCTAAGCCAGTATGTCTGTGAGACAGAAATCGACATAGCCATCGTCTGTGAATAATACAGAGACCTGTCGAGCAGGTAATGGGAAATATTACCCGAGCCTACGACGCAACGATGCCAAGGAGGTCTCCCAAAAATAGATGACCGGCAGTATACTGGTGGGATAAAGAAATTGACGCAGCCCGCAAAGAGTGTCATGGAACAAGAACACGAGAACAGCGGGCTCGGAAGAAATACTACAAGACTGGTCGAGGTAGAGAAATAGTAGACGCTCTAAACAAAAAAAAATGAAGGATGCTAAACGAATACTCAAGAAAAAAATCCAAGAAAATAAACGACGGTGCCTGATAGAGTTACAGGACAAGGTTGAGCTGGATCCCTGAAAGCGACCGTACCAAGTATTAATAAAGAAGATAAAAGGGAGGTTATATTCCCCCTTCTCAGAGCCCGGAATCGCTTTTCCAACACCGACGTTTCCAAAAAACTGGGAGAAGCAATGCCTGGTACTACCAAAACAAGATAAGCCACCTGGAGAAGCTGCCTCATATAGACCACTCTGCATTCTGGACACTCTGGGCTAGATTTCAGAGCTCATAATCGGCGTTAGAATGGACCAAGTCATTGAAAAACCAGGTAGACTAGCGGAATATCAATACGGCTTCAGGAAAAAACACTCTAATCTTGACGCCGTAAGCTTAGTAGTCGACACCGTTAGAACTGCAATAGAAGGGAAAAGATGGAAAGAAGGATAAAAAAAGTACTGTGCTATTATTACACTGGATGTTAAAAATGCGTTTAACTTAGCCAGCTGGGGCAAGATACACGAGGCACTACGGAAAAAAGAGGTACCCGCATATATAAGAAGGGTTATGTCTGACTACCTGAAAGACAGAACCCTTTTGTATGACACAGAGAGCGGCACGAAAACATATTAATCAATGTCTTAATCGATGTCTCATCTGGATGCAGTCTAAAAGACAGCCCTTGCAGTTCTTCAGTTTTTGGATATTATGTATTTAAAACCCTAACATTATTTTTGGTGATTTCTATAGGTGAATCACCAATCTTAAGTATTTGATCCTCTTGACGAATTCCAAACATCTGATCGAGATATTGTTAACGATTTTGTTTCAACGACAGCGGATACTTGTTATTCATTTCAGTGTCTTTCTCGTCCTTCTCATGGCGGTTTTCTTTTAACAATAGCAAATGCTTGTTCTTTATTTTACTATCTTTCTCGACCTTCTCGTCCTCACTATTCTCTTGAGCACTTTCAAATGAAGTATCAGCTATTCATTGAGTAGCGTATCATCCTCATTACCTTCCTCATCATAATCATCATCAATATGTATCATCGTCAAAACTTTTTTCTTTTAACTCTTGTTTAATATCTAGCTTAACCTCTTCTTTCACTCTTACTAGTTTCTCTAGTGGATCTACAATTGGCTTAAAAGTCTCGCCAAGAGCTTTTTACATGCTAGCTTTACCTTGTTTTAATAATCTATGTTTGCGTCTAATTGCTTCTCTAGCTTTCATAATTTGCTGAAGAATGCCTTTTTACGTCGAAAGCCGTCTATTATGTTGACTCTTTGGCAAATCATAGTGTACTGCAACTACTCACACTTGCTATACGTTATATATTCGTGGCAAAGCAATCAAAACCTTTTCTATATCGCCCATCATTGATGGGTCGCTCCTTATCGATGAAAAGAAATCCATGTTTACTATTTTTTTCAGCATGCTGTTCATAAAGCTTTGAAGTTTCTATATGTTATATCAAAATTCACATGGTCATCGTATATGTTTAAGATTTACATTATCGCGACGAAAAACTACTAGCACATTGACATTATCGCGCACCAAATGTTTTGGTACGTGAGCGTATGATTGACAGAGATAGAAACAGTCTACGTTTTACTATCTTCCTATGCAAAAGAAGGCTCTGATGTAGTCTTGTCTTTCACAGGCGACGTCGTCGAAAACAATAATTGAATGAGGCAGTACGTCGTCAGGCGCCACAATGGTATCATGTTTACTGAAAGGGAAGTACTGTATGCCAGGTAAAGGTCGCAAATGCTGCTCGAGAAATGTATACTTGGGCTCTTTTAGCGACTTTAAATAGATGTATACATTCTCAAACTTAAGTCCATTGGGATGCGTTATGAGAGCGAGCAGTGTATTGGTTTTACCAGAATTTAATGGTCCACAAAATACTGTCCGAATATTGTCAGGCAGTAATTCTCCGTGACGTTTTTGCACTTTCTGCTGCTCTGCTAGGGTATCGAAATTCGACACTGGCAGCTTGATTTTTTGTTGCTGGAAATCCATGTCAGCGCTTCATCAGCAAGAGAGCAACTATCGCTGTAGCTATAAAAAGCGCGTTTATAATGTATTAAGATCAGTCGAGAGCTTTCCTCTCATACGTCATGATCGTACATAAGCAGCAACGGCGGAAAGGTCGTGGTTTATTAAATACGCCTATAAACAAGCTTCCAGTAGAGCTGCATCTTCCAGGATATCAGTACTGCGGACCTGGTACTAAACTACCAAAGCGATTAGCACGTGGAGATGCTGGAATCAATACTCTTGATATAGATTGCAAAGAACACGATATTGACTACTCACAGAATCGAGAAAACGTTGAAGCAAGAAACGCTGCAGATAAGAATTTGACTGCAAAAGCCTGAAAGTGAGTCAGGGCGGCGGACGCAGGAGTTAGCGGAAAAACAGCTGCTCTTGCGATGGCAGGTGTCATGAAAGCAGTCTAAGTTGGAAATGCATGTCTAAGTTTGGAATGGGTCTTAAACAGCGATAAATGAAAAAAAGAAGCCATCTATTTCACTGGCTAAAATAATTAAAGCTGCTTCTACTTCTGCTATTGAAAGCAACAACTCTTACGCAGTCATTCGCAGCGCACTAAAAGGTTGGAGGCAAGAAAACAGTCGTATTTCACGTATGCTGCCAGTCCCATCCAAAATTGGAGGATTCCGATATTTGCCAGTTTGAGCGCAACAGGTGCATTAGCAGGTGGCGCTGCTGGTAATGCTAAAGCAGTGAATGATGCTAGTGCTGCAAAACGACGGCTCAAAGAAAGTTAGAGGCACAATAAAACGATGGAAGCTATTGCGCTCGGTGGTAAGGGTACCATGCCGTCGAGCAGTCAGTCATTGACGAGTGCTCAAAGCGCTAACACGTCAAAACATACATTTCCTGAAAAGTTTAGGTCTAAAAGTTGTCCTTGGAAAAAAATAAAATGCGTAATATTTTGCTGCTTGCAGCGGAATGGAAGAGGTGCTAAGCATACAGTCACCTGTCGTATTTGACGAATCTATTGCGGATTACGAGATTCATGCGCATCAGCTCTATACTTTATCAAATTTCAACAACAGCGATGAAATTCGCATTGGCATACAACATCAAGATCTATGTGTGCTGCCTTCACGTAGTTCAATACATATATGCGAAGAATTGCAAAATCCAGATGGGACTGCCCTCACAGGTACAAAGTTTGTTAACAACGCTATAATCATCTATTTGAGGAAATTCGGTACGAACTCAACGCCATAGAAATTAATCAATGCAAGAATGTGGGCTTGACAAGTCTCATGAAAGTATTCGTCACATTCAATCCTAGTCAGAGCTCAGTGATTGGAAATGCCGGCTGCCTCAACATCGCGGAGATTCAACGGTTGGATGGCAATGGCTTCTTTTATGTATTAATTCCACTTAGTATGATCTTAGGTTTTGCTGAAAATTATTGCAAAATCTTTGTTAATGCCAAACATGAGCTCATTCTTACAAGATAAAATTCTGATGTAAATTCTGTTGTGCAGACGCAATTAGTTACGGCTGGTGCAAATGCTCACGAGGATTATCAAGTTGAAATCACCAAAATTGAATGGCTGATGCCATATGTGGTGCTCTTGGATAAACAAAATTAAATTGCTCAATCATCTAGAAAAGGATAGACCTGTCACTATGAGTTTTCGTAGCTGGGAACTATATGAGTATCCATTACTACCCAGTACATCAAAACACGTATGGACTGTTAAGACTGCTAATCAGTTAGAGAAGTCTCGCTTCGTTATTCTCGGCTTCCAGATAAATCGCAAGGGACGAAGAGTGGTTAATGCCAGTCGCTTCGATCATTGCAACATTCGTAACGTCGCACGTTTTCTTAACTCTCAACACTATCTATATGAAAATCTCAATCTTAATATTACCAATAATCAGTATGCTCTACAATATGATATGTATGATAAAAACTGACTATCTGTAGTATGCTCCTCTTTTTGTCGTCGATCGTTTAAAATAAAATGAGTCATTCAAGCAAGTTTCAGTAGATGTACGTCTCGAATTTGAGGCTAGGGCGAATATGTGAAAAAAATCGTTTGAAGGGTGATGGGAGAAGATGGTATGTATTGAGCATCAGCTTGTGGTTGGTAGTCAGTCAAAATGGAATACGTGATCGATGTGCAAGGATTCAGAAAGCCTGTAAACAAATTTGTAGTCAAGGAACTTGCCATTGTTTCACTTAATTCGTACCACAAAACATTAGTGTTTTTTTCAAGCCGCCCAAGCCTTGGCGCAGACTCACAGCCAAGTACAAATCTGAAAATCTCTGGCTGAAACGTAATTATCATGGACTATCTTGGAGTTCGGGAGATGTGGCCTAAAACGTGTTAAAACCTGTTCTACATAACGCGAGTGTTGTGTATGCCAAAGGAGCTGAAAAGAAGCATTGGCTTGAGATATTCAATTTTCACGTAGTCGATATAAGTGAAATAGGCTTTCCCTCACTACAAAGGCTGAACTATGATATTTTGGAGCCTCTCTGTCCACACCACAAATTAGCATTTAAGGCAAAATGTACACACAGAAACGTATTGTTATTGAACAAATTTTATCACAATAATACACTATTGCTGAAAAGGTCACTTAGACAATTTTATCGCACAGAGCATCTATCGTTTATGACTCCAAAAGGTATCACATTTTTGCCAAGACAATTTCTCACTACCAGAACATTTGAAGCAGGACTCAGAAATTTTGAACTGCCTACGCTGTCGAGAGCACAATTGCGTTTGCGGTTCTAGTTGATGTGGTCGTCATCACTATTGTCATCCTTTATTTTCTGCTTTGCACATACACACGTACGTGCTCAGCCTCTTCGTCTTCTTTTGTCTTCTTCGTCTTTTCTGACTTTCTTGAAAATGATTGCTGCATAGTTGCTGACTGCGCACTATCCATCCTCTGAGGTCAGCATGGCCTTCATAATCGACTCAGGAGTTACTCTGATTTGAAGATAACTCTCAAGTTCCTCTCGCTTCTGATGATATCGTGAGCACTTGCAAAAGACGTGCTCAACATCCTCTGTTGCATCCGGACATATTGGGCAGTTCGGATAATCGTCTAGTTCAAACTGATGCAATTATGCCCGGAAACATCCGTGCCCGGTCAAAAACTGCGTGAGGTAATAGTTAACTTCCCCATGTCTTCTTGCAATCCAGTCTTCTATCCTTGGTATAAGGTGATGAGTCCATCGTCTTTTCCACTAGCATCCCATCTTGTTTGCCATTCAGCTATCGTCTTCTTTCTTGCGGCATCCCAGATCTTCTTCTGGCTTCTGTCACTCGATCGTCTCCTAGCTTCGAATACGTCCTTTCTTTTCAACGCTAAGAGGTCAATGGGTGGCATACTTGCTATAATGCAGGCAGCAATGTCCGATACTGTACGGTAAGCGGACGCCACACTTAGTGCACTTCGCCTATACACAGTAGTCAACTTTCGTGCATACGATTTTACTCGCATCGCATCTGCCTATATTGGGTCACTTTATAGCATAATTGATGTGGTTGCACTGGCTAAGAGTAATCTTCGCTGCTAAGATGGCCCTCCTACATTTGGCATCAATCGTGATAGAGCAGCCCAAACTTTTGCTGCTTTATCACTGACTGTTTCCAGATGCTGATTAAAACTTAGTCTTGCATCCATGGTGATGCCCAAGTATTTGATGGTTGGTTGAGAAACGATCTCATGTCCATCTACCGTCAGTATGATTTCCTCTATCTTCTTCCTACTGGAAATCAGGATAACTTTCATTTTGTAACTGGCTAGTTCCAGTCCCGTCTCTATTAGCCATGTATTATACGGGTTAACTCTTCAGCTATGTCTGTCAACTCTTCTTTGTATTTCGCTACTACCACTACTGCTATGTAGTCAGCAAATCCTACGACTGTTGCTCCTTCAGGTAATTGTAGCTTTAGTACCCCGTTATACATGATGTTCCAAGTCGGTGAGCAAAGTACCGACCCTGGGGAGACGCCCCCTGTAACTTTATATGGCTTGGTAATGTCCTCAGTGTCATATAATAGAATTCTGTCCTTTAAGTAGTCGACATCATCCTTCTTATATATAAAGGCACATCGCTGTTTGTGCAGTGTCAATCACTAGACTAACTGCGTCCAGGGTTGAACGCTTCTTTCTGAAGCCACATTAGTGCTCCGCTAATACACCTTTTCCTTCCATAAAATGATCCATTCTGACGCAGATAATGCGTTCTAGAATCTTCCCTGGGGTATCCAGCATGTAGAGTAGTTTGTATGATGAGGACTCCTCGGGTGGTTTCTTTCCTTTTGGCAGAAGCACTAGTCGCTGTTTTCCAAGTTTGTGGCAAATGTTCTTTCTTCTAAATATGTATTGTACAAGTCTACGAAGACCTCTGGATGAGCATGGATGGCATGCTCTAATGCAATATTAAGAATGCCATCCGGCCCTGGGGCCTTGTTGTTTCCTACCCTTCTGCAGGCGGCTAACAATTCCTTAATCGTGATCGGCGGAACAGCCTCCTCGTTCGCACCTTTTTCGATGACACTGGGCTCCTCCAGTTGCCTGTGGAACAGTTTTGTGAATACTCGGTGTAATAGTTCCGGGCATTTTTGAGGGGGTACGTAGCTTTCTTTAAACTTCTTCATTACTATTTTGTAAGGTCGACCCCAAGGGTCCTGTTCGACCTCATCCTGTACTTCTTTAAAGCACCGTCGCTTGTTTTCGCAGATTGTCTTCTTAAGCTTCCTCTTAGCGTCTTTTATTTCATGTCCGTAGGCATCTACTATTTCCTGGCCTCTTCCGGTTCAATAGTATTTCTTTCTTGCCCGTAGTTCTCTTCTTCTGGTCCGGTAACACTCGCTGCGCGCACTCTTAACCTCTTTGTCCCACCAATATACTGGTGGTCATCTACAATTGGGCACTCTTCTCGGCATGGCCCGTCACTGGCTAGTGTGATGAGACCGCACTGGGTCTCTGCTCTGATTTTCTTACCTCCATTATTATGGCCTGGTGATCACTATTTGTGTAGTGTTCACTCACGGTCCACTTGTCAATTGAGCCAATTAGGCAACTACTAACAAATGTCAGGTCTACAATAGATCCTGCGTCTCCTCTTCTGAAGGTGTTAGTGCTACCCTGATTAACTAACACCAAGTCCAGGCGAGCAAATGCTTCTAGCAGTACTCGTCCTCTTTCGTTAGTCCTTTGACTGCCCCACTTTACGGCTCATGCGTTAAAATCGCCTGCGATAAATACTGGCTTACTTCTCGCAATATCCTGCACGAGTCGATTTAACTGCCGCTTGAATTGTTTGATCGGTGCGTTAGGCGAAGCATAGCAGCTGTTTACGTGTATTTCTGCTATCTTTGCACGAACAAATCCTTCCTTGCTGGTCAACATTTTTTCCTGGAATGCCACGTTCCCACATGCCCAAATCGCTGCTCTGCCAGTGTCGTCTGGTTCCCACGATGTCTCGTCCAGAGCCCTGTATGGTTCACATATAATGGTTACGTTGACCTCCGTCTCATGAACGTACTGGTTAAGTAAATACTGTGCTATCTCGCAGTGATTCAAGTGCAACTGCACTATCTTCATTATCTTCGTTTCTTCAACTTCTCTACTGCCGCTCGGTATACTGGGCATGTGTAGCTACCAGTAGCATGGTCAATTTTCTCTGTTGCTCCTCTTTCTTAGCAGAGACTGCAGCTTGGTTTGTTTTTACAATCTCTTGCATTATGTCCTTCGACTCCACACTTATAACAGTGGTTACTTCGATCCTGTGTTCCTGTGCAGTTGTTGCCGTTATGTCCAAATCCTAGACATTTATAGCAGCGAAGTGGACGTGCATTCCGCTTTATCTCTCGTATTCTGCATACTACCCAGCCTATCCTGATTTTCTGCTTTGCGATCATCTGCTGGTCCGTTTTTGCTGGCATTTGAATGACCGCTGTCTGCATATCGCCATATGCCTTGCACACAGACTTTACTGCCGTTTCCTCCACTGCATTTGAGCCGCTATCTTGAAACTCCCTCTGTAGCGCTTCCACGATGTCTTTCTTAGTGGTTAGAACATCAAGATCCTTTACTTCAAAAACCTCTACATTTTGTAGGGTTCTTACGGTGACACCCTCTTTTAGCACTTCTTGCACCGCTTGTCGAAGTTCCTTTGCCTTCCTTTCCCATGTGCGTTGGAGTTCCAAAAGTAAGTCACCAACCACCGTTTTGTGTATCCTATTTACGCTATCCCCTAGCATCTTCAGTTTTGGGTCTACTTTCACCTTTCGCAAGATATCAGCGTAGGACTTCCCGTCGGTAGCTTTTATGATTAGAGCCTCTGGTCGGGGTAGTCTTCCCTTGGCGGCTTAGATTTTCTTTCTCATCTAGAACACCATTGTTAATCTTATCATCTTCTTTTTCCTTTTTCTTCTCTTTTGATCTTGTTTCCACCCTCTGCCAGGGTGGTAATGTCCCTGCTATGGGCTATGGCCAGTGAGTAGTGCTGGAAGTCATCGCTAGCGCCGCACTCTGGCCATGCTTTGGCGTCTTGTCCTCTTCTTTTCTTTTCTTATTGGTCTCGTTCTGTGTAGGAGACCGTTCCTTCCTCTTCCTTGTCGTTTCTACCTCCCGTTTTTCTTCTAAGGTCAGCGAGGTCCGTGAGGTATTTGACATTATCAGTCCAAAGCTAGACTTGGTCTTGCTCGATGCTTCTCTTACGCTGATTAGCTGTTTACAGAAAGACATGACCTTCCTCATGTCATCCTTAACACTCTTGTGAATGTTTTTGGCTCAACCTACTACAGCATCCATCTTGTCCAGATGGTTCTACGTCTCGTCCGTTCTATACTGGCACAGTAGGTCCTGTGCAGTCGCGCAGTGGTTTATATTCAACTGCACTATTTTCATTTTCTTCGTCTGACAATGGCTTCTACTGCAGCACGGTAAACTGGGCACGTGTAGCTACCGGCTGCATGTTCACTTTTTCCATCTACACCTCTCTCACGACAGAGTACGCATTGTGGTTGCTTGTCACAGTTTCTTGTCTTATGTCCTTCATTTCCACATTTGTAGCAACCTATTTTTATTTTCTGCTTTGATAGTACCAGCTGCGCCATTTTTGCTGGAATTTGGATGACCGCGGTCTGGGTATCACCGTATGCCGTCCGCAGCGATTTAATTGTTATCTCTTCCACTACCAATCCGTCGTTACCGTCGAACTCTTTTCCTAGAAACGCTACAATATCTCCCTTGCTGGTAAGTACGTCGAGGTCTTTTATTTCAAAGACCAATTCGTCTTGCAGGGTCCTCACATTGGCTCCCGTCTCCAGCACCTCTTCCACCGTTTGTCGGAGTACCGTTGCCGTTACTTACGTTGTGCGTTGGAGTTCCAAGAGTAGGTCTCCAGCCGCCATCTTGCGTACTCTGTTTACACTGTTACCGAGTACCTTCAGTTTTGGATCTGCCTTCATCTGCCTTAGGATATCGGCGTAAGACTTTCCATCTGTGGGTTTTATAATAAGGGCATCCAGCCGCGTTGGTCTTGTCCGTGGTCGCTTACTCTTTCTAGTGACTTTTTGGCTTACGTCCTCAGTGCCACCTTTGCTGTCTGTTATTTCCTTCTTTTTCCTTGCCTTCCTCGTTGCCACCTTTTGCCATGGTGTTCCCGGCGACCTTTGAAGGTGAGATGTACTGTAGCCGTCCTCTCGAGATGTTTGTGCATCTTCTCCTCTTCTTTCTTTTTCTTAGTCGACATATCCCGTGAAGGCGATCGCTGCTTTCTCTTCCTTGGCGGCTTTCCCGCTCCTACCGGGTTTTGTGGAGCGTTCAGCAGCATCAGCTCAAAAGTCGACTTAACCTTGATCGCCGATTTTCTCAGGCTGGTGAGCCGCTTCCAGAATGTCATTACCTTCTTCATGTCGTCCTTGACGGTCTTGTGTATGTTTTTGGCGGGTTCCACCACTGCGTTCATCTTCTCTAGGTTTTCCCCGATCTTATCCAGTAGGCCTTGCTCAGTGCTCTCTATTTCCTGGATTCTATTCCAGGTATCGAGCATTTTCCTACATTCGACTTCATCACCTGACATTTTGTTATTTGCGGTGATCTGCTGAGATGTTTCGGCTTCCATGGCCACCTGGCTTAGCCCTTCTTTATGGCCAGCGGCGGCCATCCCTCCTGCGTCTAGCAGGCTTACCAGACTGTTGTTGTTGTCTGTTTTTTGGGTTGGGAACCCAGTTTCGTTGACACTTTTCGGGGTATCCGAAGTCCCCGAGTTATTTCTCGTAGGTTTATGTATCATCATTTACTCATTATTCCTTCCTTCCTTCTCTCTCACCTACTTTCCACTTGGCTTTCTCCTCAAAAATCCTAGCCTCGTAGACGTGTATTCTGGCGTCATGCCACAGCGCAAGTCGTCCTCAAATATGTACGTATGTATGTATGTATGTACGTATGTAAAGGTTTGATCTATCCGCGTTCTTGCACTTATCCTTTCTGTGTCCAAAGCCTAGACATCTGTGGCACCGCACTACCTTCACTCTCTTTTTGATCCTGCAGCTTACAAGGCCCACACGAACGTGTCCTATTCTAAGCAACTCGTCGGCCTGCCCTTTGACTAACATGACTATGGCTATTATTAAGCCACTCATATTGGGTTTTAGAAGGGTCACCTTTCTACTATCGTCCTGGCTTCCGAGTGCCATTTCTATCGCAGTTCTCACTTAATCAACTGTTGCCTTCGAATCTATGTCTCGTATTTCCAGGGCCCATTGCCGTTCTTCCTTTCTTACTTCTCCCACACTTTGTACTGCTTTCTCTACCTCCGCCGTAAAAGCCTCCCTACCAAACCCTCTTTCTAGTTTGAGAAAGATGTCTTCGCTTCTGGTGTGTTTAATTCCCAGTACCGCTGTTCTACTGGTATCTGGGTTTACCTCCTTGCGTAGCTTCTCTAGGATTTGAGCGTACGTCTTGTTTTGTCCAACCTTCACTAGTAGCCCTTCGGGCAACTTGCTCTTATTGGGCCTTCTTTCCTCTGCTGGCTATGGTGCGCTGTGAGTGGTTTCCGGCATAGGGTTCTTACCGTTCATCCATTTTTTCTCCGTTCGTTGTTTCTTTCTGACTTGCTTGCCTCTGCCGTCTTTTTTCCTGGGCTGCTAGTCGGGCTACTTCTCGGCCTCTTAGCCCCTGCGCTTGAGAGTACATCGCCTCTTATGAACTGACCTTGTGCGCGTCTTCTTGCTTTTTCCCGTACCTCGTGATAATATTCATAATATTCGACGCTATGTTCGTAAGCTTCATCCTTATTATCTCCTTCTTTGTGCCTCTCCTTCAACTGGGTCACCAAATTTTTTAGTTTTTGAGCCCGTTTTGCGATGCCTTCTATGCTCGTTGGTGTGGACTGACAATCTACGATTTAGGTCATCTACTTCCTTTTCTAGCTTCGTAATGTGCTCCTCTTCTTCCTTACTAGCCTTTATTACTTCCTGCCTGTACTCCCTTTAATCTGCCATTTCTTGAGTTGACGTATTGGTGCCCGTGCTTCTCGCACTGGCCTCACTTGCCAAACTATCCACACTGTTCGTTCTTGATCCCATAGATTCTTTTTCCAGTCAAAGCTCTGGTACCTTTAAGAGGGACATACCTTTCTTCTTTATCTTGCCTAGCTCTTTCAACCCGTTTGCTAGGCTCGTCCTAATTGGACCATGCACGTTACTCCGGCCCTCTGCGTACTTGATTGTTCAGGTGATTAAACCCTTCAAAATCTTTAGGTCTTCTCTATGGCTCTTTTTCACAACCTTGTGAGTTTGGCTCAACCTCAAATCCATGGAGCCTGCGCCGGCCACCGGGGCTTTCACCCGATCGAAACCGTCGGCGGTATTTGACTCTGTGGCCTTACCCGCTTAAGAAAATGTTGTTTTTAACTCACTCATCATGTTTGATTTCTTTTCGGGGTTTCTTCCCCTATCCTGTATCCTAGGAAGGAGCCCTTTAACATGGTGCTAACACACGGGCCAGATGTCCCTTGGTTATTTTAACGCGGTTGATACTTCTATCTCCTCCTTCCGCGCCGCTTGTACAGCCGGGCCCCGGGCTTGGGACGTACGTATGTATGTAGGTATGTATGTATGTATGTACATATACGTTTACTAAATTTTGCCTTCATTATAACTCTGGAACGAATTGATATAATAAGCTTAAATTTTGCATGCTATTTGACTACGTCTCAACTTAGAACTAATTCAATTTTGGAGTCAAATGGCTGACTCGTTTTGATTTTTTATAATTACCGAATATCTACATTTCGTAATATTTAAGAAAGCATACTGCTAATACATTTTGTAAACGTGTTTTTATTTTAAAGAGATTTTTTATTTTTCACATTTGAGTTTTTTTTAATGAAGTTATTGAAAAAGTTAATTGAAGTAAATTGTTTGATACTAGCTAAAGACTCGCTTGCTAACACTTGCTCGTTCTATTTAAACATTGATTTAAGTTTTAAATATATATTCCACAAATTTATGATAATAGAAATATGAAACCAAAACAATAATAAAATAATATATCAATATTTAAATATAATTTTATTTTAAAATCAAAAGTAATTGCATTATCACATTAAAACATAATACTTATTATTTAAATTTATGCGATGTGATGTATTAAATATAATACCAAAAGGATTGCATTTTATTTACCAACCTTGATGGGAAAAATCACGTGATATATCACACAATCAATTACGTGATAGATTGCTTGAATTATTACGTTGAATGAATTACGTAACTCTACATAGCGTGATTTTTCACGTGAAAAATCATGCCAGAACTCATTGATAAAACTATTCACAAATCTCAAGTCATCCTCTTCCTCTATTATATTAAAATGTGCCTGGTAGTCTCCGGCTATAATATATTCACGTGTAATAATAAACATGTAGTTCACTTCATCCCCAAAACCCCTCCTTAGGGGTTGGGGTGAACCGGAAGTTAACCGGAAGTTGGCCGGAAGTTGACCGGAAGTTAACCGGAAGTAATCGAAAAAAACAAAATGACACGAAAATGACCGAAAATAACTGGCAATAATGCATATTTGCTGAAGTACTCTTAAGGGAAGAATTGGAAATAAATCAACAAATAGTTAATACAAATTTTACAAAGTTTAAAAAGTATTATTCATAAACTGTAAATAAGTTTTAAGTCTTCCTTATACATAAATAAATATATATATATATATATATACACACATACACACACGCTCACTTACATATCCATATATACATATTTTAGTGTTGAAATATCAAATTATTCAAAATTATGCACAATTGTAAATGTTTTAGTATTCATTCTAATACTAAAAATTACATCAATATAATTCATTTTAAAAAATGTACATTTAATTAAATATTTAACTCAGTATACAGTTAACTACACTTCAACGTTAATGTGACAGTTCAATTTGAATAATAAGTATGGGCTATATGAAAAAACAAATCAATTATTTATTGATCTATTATTTTGTGTATTTTACAATATCATATCTATTGATCTATTATCAATAAGGTATTATATTATATTGTTTTAATCAAATTTTCGTTTTAATGAAGTTTTTTTGCTATTTTGATTTAATAAATATACAATGTCATTGTTATCCACATCGATCAGTATAATTCTTTCGAAATAGTGATTACAATTATTAGTTGTTTTATCAGCTAAACTTATTATTTTATTATTTATATTATTTTTTGATTGGTTTTTAGCATTTACTTTTTCTTTGTATTGGCTTCTAAAAGAGTTAATGATTGCTGTATATAATTAATAATATAATATTAATTATATCAAAATATAATTTAAATTCAGAAAATTTTATTGCGTGAGTAACGTTTCTTATGATTGAAATTTGTGCAATTGTTTCAAAATAAATTTTATTTTTATAATCTTTTGATATTTAAAAAAATGATAAATTTAATGTATCATACATTCTAATCAAATGCTCTTGCATTTTACTTGTATTAAATTGAACTTTGCATGGGCAGATATTAAATACAATAGCGACTGCAAATGCTATAGCAGAAACACCGCAATCATAATAATTAGTCTGATACTGTACTTGTTCAAAAGATATGCGTAAATTATCTTTATTTGGAAACAGCCTATTAATACAAATTTTATGATCATCATCTAGACACTTTTTGTTAATGCTATCAAAAATTCGTATGACATTGTCTTTGTACCACAAACAAATCCAGTGTCTTGTTTGTACTTGAATCAGAAAAAAGTATTTAAATATATTTTTTACATCTATCAATAGGTTGAATATTAGACAATTTAAAATTAACTGCAGATTGCATATAAAAAATCGAGTAAAATTTCAAAATGGTGTTGAATTCAAGTATATGGTTATCATTTAATTGAATTTTAGATTTAAAATAATTTCCAATTCCTTTTAAAATAAGTACATCCATAGTATCATAAAGGTATCATAAATTGTCGTACAACATAAATAATTTTTTTTTATTTTCATTTTCATAAGATATTTCTGCACTAATTTATTGGTTTAAGTGATTTGCAGCATGAATTTTTTCAGCTCTTTTTTAAACAAATGTCACATCGACGAGTGATGAATTGATGTAGAAACTATACAATTTTAATACATAACAAAATATACAATTTTAATACATAACAAAATATACAATTTTAATACATAACAAAATCACGTCAACGTTCTCGCCAGTAATAAATAACTATATGCATAGATAACTTTTTTGATGATATAAAAATTTTATGTTTCTTACTAGATAATAATGAGACATCATATTTTTCTACTTGTTTACTAAAATTTTAGCGTCTTTATTTTCATGATAATCAGTGGTTGAATAATCAATTTAACTTGGCGGCAAAAATATAGAAAAATTAAAATTAAAAAAAATTAAACCATGAATGGCAAAAGAGTATTTTTGTTATATATTTAGAATTAAAAATTTAATTTTTTGACTGTCATAGTTTTTTAATATATTCAGTTTTTAAATTTTACCTCCTATTATAAATTAATGCGTAATTTTCTAGCTTCAAATCTTTATTGTTAAACATTTTTACCTTCATCCCTATTAGGAATTGACATTAAGAAAAAAGATCTTAACAAAACCTGAATTTTATTACTATTGCAATATATATTTTAACCAAGCAACGTTAGGAGTGAGGTAAATCGCAATAGTTATTATTAAGAGTAAGATAATGGATTCTAAAGTTGAGGTTTAGGGTTCAATGCACGATTAGCATTAACAAATATATTTTTTCATAATTATTTAGTTCATAATTATTTAGTAAAAACAAAATAATTTATTTTAATTAGAACAAATACTTCAATTTTATAAGTGATTTCTGACGTAATTTTTAATGTGATTTCTTACGTGAGAAATCACGCTAAATAGTCACGTGATAAATCATGTGATTCTTTTCGCCAGGAAATGGACTAAACATCAGAAAAAAGAACTAAATTTGACGTCAACACTATTACATCACTATAAACGATAAATGTGAAATTGCGAAATGTCCGTCATGATAACGGTCATAATTTTTCAAATGTTCCGTACATCTACATCTGATAAAGAAACGAATTAATTTAGAGAACAGCGATCTAATATAGATGTTGGTGTCATGTTAATAAAACTACTTCGATTGAGTGTTAGAATCATAATAAGCTAGGGACAGAAATAATCGAGAATGAATTGAAGGGGGTAGTAGAACAATTGGATACGGAAGCTAAAAAGAACAGGGAGTTAGGAAAGGAAATAGATAAAATGAAAAAAGAAAGGGTTGAACTCAATAAAGAATGGAAAGAAAAGATGCAAAAACTCGAGAAAGAAACAAGAGAGGTGGTAGCTAGGAATACGAATCTAGAAAATAAGATAAAGGAGGGGAGGGAGGAAGCAGAAAGGAAAGTACGAAAATTGGAAGCAGAGTTAGAAGAGCTAAAGGGAAAAATACAGTTAATGATGATAGGGGAGACAGATAGGAGAGGGGTAGCAGGGGAAATAGGGGAAAGCAAGGGCCAGGAAATAGATGGGAAGGACGTATACGCACAGTACACAGAGGACTACGAGGAGGATGAGAGTTAGGAAAAAGATAGTAGGGAGAAGGGATCTCAAGGAAGGATGTCAGGCAGAGAGATGCAGGAAATAGATAGAGAAAACAGGGATTATTTAGAGAAGATACCTGAAGCGTTAGAAGAACAGGAAGTAGAATTAGAGAAAGGAAATTAGAGAAAGGAAATTAGAGAAAGGAAAAGTAGAAAAAACAATGTCTTTATAAGAGGAGTTAGAACAACGGGTAATGTAGAAAAGGAAATAAAGGAAATAATTAAAACAAATCTGGAAATGGATATTTATATAAGTAGAATAAGAGCAATAGGGGGAGGGGTACTGTTAGAACTAGAATCATTCAAAAACAAAGTAGAACTAATGAGAAGGAAACAGATGCTAAAGGGAATAAACATTTGGATAGAGGATGATCTTACACATAGAGAACGGGAGATACAAAAGTGGTTTGAAAAAATTGAAGAAAGTGAAAGAAAAAGAGGGCTGGAGGTTAGAATAGGCTACATGAAGATTAAAGTAGAAGGACAATGGTATTTCTGGAACGAACGAAAAGGGCAACTAGAAAATGAGAAAGTGCTTTTTCGGAAGGGAGTGGGAAAAGAAGGAAAAAGAAGAGAGGACGATCAAAATAATAACCTGGAACATAGCGGGAATAAGTAAAATATGGGAAGCGCAGATAAGAGAGATATAATAATGTTACAGGAAACCTGGCTAGAAAAAGAAAGGGAAGGAGGATTATTAAAAAGCAGCGGAAAGAGAAAGCAATAGAGGGAGGGCAAAAGGTGGGATAGTGGTAGGAACAAAACAAGAACTTGCAAAAAAGGTAGAAATAAAAGAATGGAATTACGGGATAAGTTTACAAAACATAGAAGGGGTCAATAGAGGGGAGAGAGTGGTGCTAACAGGGGACTTCAATGCCAGGATAGCGGAACAGCAAGGGGAAGGAGATCAGTACGGAGACAACAAAAGGGAATCAAAAGACAAAACGTTAAATGCGGAGGGGAAAAAGCTTCTAAAAATATGCAATGAAGTATAAATATGCTGCTTAGTGAGAGCCCACGTTTCGCACCCGTACAGAACCACCGGCAGTATTATTGTCCTGTATATTCTTATTTTAACGTTTTTAGACAACAGCCTCGACTTAAGTAAATTACTCACGGCGTAGAAGCAAGCATTACCCGAATGGAGTCTCTTATTTATTTCTCTCTTCTACGGTCCTATCGCTTCTATTTTGTAAGCTATCTGATTTAGCCTTTTTGCGCCTTTCAAACCAGAGTTCGCACTCTTCGTCAAACCATGGTTTGCTCTTTGGCTTTTTCTTTTTACCCAGTACTTTGTTCGCGGCCTCTTTTACCGTTTTTTCGATGTCCCCCCATAAGCTATTCGGTTCGTCATTCCCCTCCGGCGATGTGTTTGCTTCTTCAAGTGCCTGAAACCTGTTATTAATTTCTATCTGGTATCTAATTCGCTCTGTTCTATCTCGTAGTTTCTCAATATCGAAGCTTTCTACCTTGTTTGCTCGCTTACTATTTTGATTCGCTACTAGTCTAGCTCTTAATTTGGCTACTACTAGGAAGTGGTCCGAGTCGCTATCTGTCCCTCTGTAAGCCCTTACGTCAAGAACATTAGTAACGTCTTTTTTCAATGACGAAATGATCAATTTGGTTCTGTGTGGCCCCGTCCGGCGATGTCCACGTTGCTTTGTGTATGTTCTTGTGCTTAAAACACGTAGTTTTGATTATAAGATCTTTTGCCGCCGCGAAATTTATGACCCTAATACCGTTATCATTGCTGGCTTCGTGCAGGCTTTCCTTACCTATAGTAGGCCTACACATTTCCTCCCTACCTATTTTAGCATTGAAATCGCCTAATACTATTCTTGTGTCGTAAGAAAAAGGGTGGGAGAAAATAGAAAAATGCAAAAACATACAGGAATTTTGGGAGGCTGTAAGGAAATATAGACCAAGAAAATTGGGGGGGTAGGAGGGGAAATAGGGAAAAAAGAGTGGGAAGATCACTTTAAGAAACTGTTAGGAGGAAATGAGGAGCAGGAAATAGAAGAAGGAGCAGAAAAAAAACAGGAGTTGAGGGAGAAGAGGTAGAGGAAGAGGTAGAGGAACTGAATAAGGAGATAACGTTATGGGAACTAAAACAGGTAATAGGAGAGATGAAGAATAAAAAAGCTCCAGGGGAAGATGGGATAACGGTAGAGTTCTTCAAAGGGTTGCCAATAAAGGGGTTAGCAGGACTAACAGATATAATGAACGATATATTAAAGGAAGGAAAATTACCAAAAGGGTGGGAGACAGCTAGGATTTGCCCAATATTCAAGGAGGGAAAAGAAGGTAAGGTGACTAACTACAGGGGAGTGTCGTTACTGAACACGGGATACAAGGTTCTGACAAATATTATAGCAAGCAGGTTAAACGATTGGTTAGAAACACAGGGAAAAATAAAGGAAAGCCAGGCAGGATTTAGAGGAAGGAGGGGAACGAGAGACCATATTTTTACACTAAATAGTATAATAGGAAATAAAATAAAGAGAAAAGGGGGACAATTGTATGCTGCATTGATAGATTTCAAGACGGCGTTTGATTCGGTAGATAGAAAGCTACTGTTAGAAAAGGTAGAGAAGAAGGGAATCAAGGGGAAAATTCTAAATTTAATAAAGGGAATATATAGAGAGACAAAAAACGAGGTTATAGTGGGAAGGGAGACAACGGAAAGCTTTAGGGCAGGAAAAGGGGTAAGGCAGGGATGCCCGTTAAGCCCGTCATTATTTAACATATACATAGAGGATCTGGAAGAAAAATGGGTGATGAGAAACGAAGGAGGGACGGTGATAGGTGGGGTAACAATTTTCTGTCTCAAATTTGCTGATGATGTGATCGCACTAGCGGACACAAGGGAGGGACTGCAAAGCATTCTAAAGGATTTAGAGAGCTACTGTAAAGGAAACGGTATGACACTAAACACAAAGAAAACAAAAATAATGTGTTTTAAGAAAGGGGGAAGGAGGAATAGGAGAGGCAAATGGGTATATGATGGGAAAGAACTAGAAATAGTGAAAGAATATAAATATTTAGGCCAGTGGATCACGTCGACGAACTCGTATGGGGTGCATGTAAAAAAATTAGCTAAGAAAGTAAGGAGAGCAACAAATATGGTGTGGGGAATATGGAGAAGGGCAAAAAAAGGGAGTCTAAGAAGAAGAACTTACATGCTGGAATCTATTGTGAAATCTAGTTGCTTATATGGAGCAGAAATGTGGGGATGGGGTAGGAGAGAGGGGATAGAGAGAGTGCAGAGTAGATACATGAAGATGGGAATGGGACTAAACAATAATACGCCGGGGTATTTATGGAGAAGAGAAGCAGGAAAGCACAGTTTAGAGATAGAGACGAGGAAGAGAGCAAGCAAATACCTATTGTACACACTAGGAATGGGGAAGGAAAGGTGGCCAAGAATATGCCTAAAGGAAGAGCTAAGGGAAATTCTAAATAAAAATCCATCGGAGTGGGGAAGGGAGTTAGAGAGAGCAATGGAGGAGGTAGGGGATCAGGCACTGATCAAATTAATGTACGAATGCAAAAGGGGGGAAGAATTAGCAGAAATAAAGGATAGGCTAGAAAGAGGGATAAGAATAAAATTAGAACAGGAAATACAAAGAAACTGGGAAAAGATAGAAAAGTCAAACTACTGTCCAGAATATAAAAACTGGAAAGACGATTTAGGAAAGGAAAGATACTGGGAAAACAAGGAAATAAGCGGCTTTGGAAAAGAACAATGGGCAAGAATGAGATGTGAGAACATAGGTAGGGAAAAATGCAAAGGTTTCATAGACAATAAATGTAGGGTATGTGGGGAAAAAGAGGAAACTTTGGGTCACATTTGGAGCTGTATCGAAACGAGAAAAGACATAGAGGAGGAATTGATAAAGGAAGTGGATGAAAAAAAAAACTATCAGGAGAGGAAGGAGAGAATGTGAGGGAACTGGGAAAGATTCTAAAAGGAAAGCCACATGAAAAAATAGGCATGTTTGCGCACCAGTTCGAAAAAATAGCTAGAGTAATGGACAGTAGGCGAAAAGAGAATGCGGGCGAGAGGGGAGGAAAGGGTTAGGAGACGAGTTGTACAGAAGACCGATTAAAAAAAATAAAACTGAAGGAAAAGGCGAGAAAAGGGCACGGGTAGAGGGGAGAAGGTTAGGAAAGAGGGGAAGTATAAGGATGTAAGGGATATACAAGCAGGGAAAAACAGCGTAGAAAAATTGTAAAGCGGCGTAACTATTGTAAAAATGCGTAGATGTAAGAAAACTTTGTAAATATAGATTAAAAAATGTGATATAATAGGTAATAAGATAACAAAATGTATGTATGTAAAATATGTAAATGAAATACGTAAACAGATATACAGTCTATACAGGAATAAAGAATATATTTATTATTTATTATTATAAGTGTATTTATATTTTATTTTAAATATATCGTGTTTTAAAATATTAGTTATTGTTTTACATTATTAAATATAATTATTTCTAATTGAAATGATATATTTTATACTTGAGACTAAAAATTAATAGAATTTACACTTGTTCTGTTTTTTTAGATTGTTAAACAAAATAAATATAATTACTTAATATTGATTGAATGTATGTTTTAAGATATAAGTTCCAATGAATTATTATTAACTTTATATATTGATAAAATTTTATTTTTAATACAAACTAATTCTAATCTCTTATTTATTATACTAGGATTAGATCAGGCTTTGCGCTTGGTAACTTAGATTTTATCTGGTAATAATTTAATAATTTTTTAATCATTTTTTTAATACTTAGAAAAAATTTGATTCATTATTCTTTAGAATCATATTTATAAAAAAATGTATATCTTCCACTCTTTGAAAATTTACAACATTATAAAATATATTTCAAAGAGTTTAAGTATAAAGTTAAGTTAAGTATTAAGTTAAAATATACATAATTAATCAAACTAAGTGATAACGCTAAATTTAAAATTTCTTTCTAAAAATATAATTTATTTCATATTAGTACTACATTCGTATTTATATATTTTATATAACTCCTTAGTATATATTTTATAATAATTGCATGAAGAGTTTCATAAGTTTGTGGAGTTTTGTTATCATTGAACTTAAAATGTTTTTTATAGCACTGTGTGGCTAAAATCCGCTGTTAAGTCACGCCTATCTGTGACTAAAGTAATCCTTATTTGCACCGTGTTTATCACACTCGCTACGCTCGTGCGCTAACCTCACGGTGCAAATAAGGATTACTTTAGTCACGAATAGGCGAGACTTGTGGATGTTAGCAGTCTGTGCTATAAAATTTTATACGATACTCTTGACTTAAATGGTTCAGTTTTACACCTCGCTACGCTCGGGTGCTAACTGCGCCGTGTACAAAAGAACCATTTAAGTCACACGTATCGTAATATACTATTTAAATGTCATTATTTTTATACTGACGCTAGATCTAGATTTCATACTTTATTCTTGACTCCTTGGTGTATGTTTTACAATATTTAAGAGATTTGTCAAGTTTTTAGAAAGTAGAAAATTTACTTTGTTCTAAAGCATAGACGTTGATTCCTTATTTACTCATCAAAACAAATCTTCCTCATTATGAATCATGATTGATCTTAACGAATATAACAAAATACACATTAATTAAATAATGATAAAATAGGATTTATTGCTAATTCTGAATATGATGACAAAACATATACTTTAAATTACTTAGGCAAAATTGATCAAGAATATGAATTTTGTAGTGCTAAACACTTTTTATTAGAATTAGCAGTTGATAAAAAATATAGCAATTGTTGTCATAAAGGAAAAGTTATAATAAAAGGTAAATTTCAATATCCGATTTGTTTGTTGCAGTTGACTAATCACAAATCACAAGAAAATAAACAATTTATGCGATTAATACGAAATTATAATAATGCTTTTGCCACTTTTGAGGCTAAACTAAATATTGTTTCTGGCCATGGCCCTTAAGTTTTTCGCATTTGTGGTCAAACTTATCACAATGCTTATTCATTAAACCCAGTAACAAATGTAAATAGAAAATTTGGACAATTATATATATATATATATATATATATATATATATATATATATATATATATATATATATATATATATATATATATATGATAGGCAATGAAATAGCTAATGAAATTCGGTTTTCAACTGATGTAAAATGCAACATAAAATTACTAAATGAAATTGACAATATCTTACTTTAAATAAATCCTTATGCTGAAGCATACAAAATGATGCATGAAGTTGAGGAAGAAGAATTAAAACGTGCTCGAAATGCCAATGAATTACCTAGAGAAGTTAAAATGTTTATTACACGGCCAAATTATTCTCATAATAAAACCTTTGAACTTCCATCATGTAGTGAAGTTGCAGTAGCTTTTGTAGACGAGGAAGGAGAACCTCCATTTAATCCCGTGATTTTTGTATTGATTCTAAAAATTCAAAACCTGAAATATTCCAATTATAAGTAAACATGTTGATCCTATGACATATTCTTTAATTTTTCCTTTCGGACAAGGAGGATGGCAACCTAATTATGAATGTGAAATTAAAAATAAAACCCAAGTTACAGCGTTGCTGTATTATTCCTTTCCTTCAAGTTTACGAAATGAATTAAATCCGTCTTTAAATTTAGGTAAATTAACTCAACAATTTATAGTCGATTCTTGGTGTAAAGTTAAAGGAACGAGATTATTTTATATTAGAAATTAGCAAGCAAAATTAAGAACCGAAACGTATCGTAGATTAATGGATTATGTAACAAATCAATTAATGACAACATTGGCAAAATGGTTATTTTACCATCAACATTTATTGGCAGTCCGCGTTTTTTGCAACAAAATTATATAGACGCAATGACAGTTGTGCAATCATTTGGAAAACCTGATTTATTTGTTACTATGGCTTGTAATCCTAAATGGATTAAAATTGTAGAAAATTTAAATGAAAATGAAAATACATTAGATAGACCTGATTTAGTAGCTCAAGTTTTTCATCTTAAAGTAGCTGCATTCTGGAATGATTTACAAAAAAAAATTTTTTGGGAAAATTATTAGTTACATCTATGTAATTGAATTTTAAAAGCGAGGATTGCCTTACATGCATGCACTACTATATTTAGATATTAAAAATTAATTTCATAGTTCTGATCGAATTGACAATATTATTAGCGCTGAAAAACCAGATGAAATTAATTATCATATTATGTATGGTCTTTTTAAACAACATATGATACATGGACCATGTGAAATTCAGAATAAAAATTCACCATGTATCGATCAATCAAAATTTATATGTACTAAAAAGTTTCCTAAATCATTTGCTTCATCGACTAATTACAATGTAGAAAATGGATACCCAATATATCGTCGACGTAATCGAATCGTACTGCTAATAATCAATTTGTAGTCCCATATAATCCTTATTTATTGCTAACATTCAATTGTCATATTAATGTCGAGATATGCATCACTGTAAAATTAATTAATATTTGTTTAAATATTTATATAAAGGTCCCGATTCCGCTTTAGTAGGTTTTAGAAAAGAGAATGATTTAAATAATGAGTCTGATATTATATCTAATAATTCAAATGAGATCACTAATGTTTTAAATTACGATGAAATAGAACAATATTTAGCTACGCGGTACGTATGTCCAACCGAAGCAATGTATAGATTATTATAATTTAAATTATAAGATCAATCCCACGTAATTTATCGTGAAACGGTCACAACTCTTCTCGGTCTGGTGCAAATATTTGATTAATATTATCATAGGAAAGTTGTGAACATTTACTGCCTTGTGTCGTAATTCTGACGACAGGTCAAGAAAGAGTAAATATAATTAATGATTTTAGTATATGTCAGGGTCAGGTCCGGGATACCAGGTAGTGGAGAAATATTTCATTAATCATAAACTTTTGGTTTTGCATATAAATAATACGTATATTATAAAAATTAATTAACTAAATAATAATGCTTAAATCTGCAATTATTTTTATTGATAGAAATTAGTTACAGTTCTGTCAATTTTACGATGTGTTTTGAAAATATAATAATTATTGTAAATTTTTTAAGTTTTTAAACGGATTAAATTGTTATATCTTATCATATCTATACTTAACGCTGAACATGCATTAGAGTTTTAAGCTAAAGCGCTGACAATGCTACAAATATATTTTATAAGTATATTAAATTGTATAAATATAAGTGTGTATTCTGCGCCTAAATTACAATAGAGTGTTTACTAGTGAGCATAAATTGCTACTACTAGTTTGTGTATGTGTGTTCATGATTCTACGCTTAAATTGCTGTAGAGTGTGTAGCGACTAGAGCGCGGAAAATGCGACAACTAGTCCGACTTACTCAGACTTGCTCTCGGAGCTGGAGCTCCTGCGCTTAACATTGCGCTGAGAACAAATGTTTTGCACAGGCCGCGCTTGGCCTTATATAGGCAGCGGAGAGAGCGGAAGTTTAGCCGCCGAAAACACACTCACATTCATACATGCAGACGAGGCCGCGTTGCTGCTACGTCATCGCTCATACATACTCGATGCCGCCGATGACTGGTGGCGCTTCTGATGCTGGCTGCTCGGCTGTGGCCTGAAGCATCGCCGAAAAAAGTGAGGGGAAAACGGAAAAAGCGCGGATATTATCTAAAATGAAGTTGAATGACTTAAGGGGGCACACACCATTGAAATCAAAATCAAAATTTTTCATTAAAAATTTATAAATACTTATATAAATGAACCAAATTTTTTTTACTATTCTTAGACATAATTACCTTTATTTTGATGGTTTTAGACCTTCTATATACCTCTATAATACCTACGTATAGTAGGGAGTCCATAATTCACTGACCGTAAGATTCCAAAGGAACAAATGGCCCAAATGAGCTCTAACTCCAGGATATTGTTTAAAAGTACATTAGTAATGGTATGAATGAGAAACCATCAGAATAAAGGTAATTATATCTAAGAAGAGTACAAAAAATTTGGTTTATTTATATAAGCATTTATAAATTTTTAATGAAAAATTAAGATTTTAATTTCAAAGGTGGTGTGTCCCCTTAAGTTTTTGATTCTTAAATTTTTAGTTTTTATGTACGCTGAGGAGCATGTACGGGGCATTACAATCGATTAGCAGTTAATTTAGAAAATGAACAATTTGTATATTTTAAACAAGGATCTGAAACAGAATTAATAGATCGTAATACGAATACTACATTAACAGCTTGGTTTGAATTGAACAAAATTAATTCTTTAGCACGAGATTTATTATATATTTAAATTCCCAATCATTACGTGTTTGATAAAAAATTATGAATTTGGACTCCACGAAAACGAATATATAAACACATATTGAGTCGTAAGTATTTTGTTGATCCTAAAAAACGTAAATTATTTTACTTACGTATGTTGTTATTACATGTAAAAGGTGCCACATCATTTGAGAATATACGAACTGAAGAAGGTATCGTATATTCTTCATTTTATGAAGCAGCATTAGATTTACATTTAATATCAGCAGATAAATATTTACAGGAAGCTATAAATTATCGATTCCCCAATGCATTAATTCAGTTATATTCTTTTATTTTAATATTTCATCATCCTTGCAATGCTAAAGAACTATATAATAAATATAAAACTTATTTTTATGATCCTAAATTAAATGATGAAATTGCAGAACAAACTTGTTTAATGAAAATTAATAATATTTTAGTTGTCTTTTTGTCGAGTTGTCTTATCGTAAGTGTAACGTTTCTGCATATTTCATTTGTATGCATAAACTTATAAAATCGTTATTTTAATAAAATTAAATATTTTTAATGTAAAAGTATGTACTATGAACAAAATGTAAGGGGCATGGCAAGTTACGTAGTAAATATCTTGAGAGTTATTTGTAATTGATCAATATATTACTTAAGTTTAAATTACCAATCATTCGACTTAGCCCTCAATTAAACATAATGATTTTTTGTTTGCCGTATTATAAATAAAATAATATGATTGTAAACTTGACTTATTCTAATTGATCTTGGTTGTTTTTTAATCTGTAATTTTATTGTAGAAAATTATCGACATGCATGATGATACGCAAAAAATCAAACGCGTCTAACCTTTTTACTTTGGTCAAGTTTTTTTTTTAGAGATTTTATGTCTTTTTGAGCAAACTTATTGAAGTACCTTAAATTTGTTCTAAAAATAAAATACTTGATAATGGGTTTCAGGAAGTGCACAGTGGGATTCTTATTACAGAAATATTGATATATTACGTGTATGGTATCCAGGTGCATGAGGTCGCCGATGACAGGGTCTTGTTGATACGCTTCATATAGCTTTTGGTGTCTAAAATCAGTTTTACACTTAGACAATGAAAGCTATGGAACGCGTCATTGTCGACCGCATGTACCTGGACAGTGAACGTAACTGATTTGAACATTTTTGCACCAAAAAGTACGGTGCATACTGCCTGACTTTGTTATCAGTCACCCTATACCGTATTTATAGCCGATATTGACACGTGGATACAAAAATCTACAGCACGAAATATATTTCGACAGCCTCGTCATCGAAGACTCTTGGCACCTAGACACCGAGCGTGATCGGCTACCGCGAAACGATATTTGCAAGTATGCACGAAAAGTCACAAAATCCACTTTCTGGGCCCCGTCATCAGTGACCCCGAACACTCAGAAAGTTTGTGCAGCGACAGTGCAGCAGCTATTCAAAAACATAACCTTAAATTCAAGCAGACAATCTAAACACATTTGATCTGCACAACTTATACAAAACTGTGAAAAAGCAATACCTAACTGTATTACACATAATAGCTTGCGCGCCCAACTTCACGGTCCTACCACTTTTGGGCTAGAAAGCCAACTTCACGGTCCTACCACTTTTGGGCTATAAAGCCAACTTCACGGTCCTACCACTTTTGGGCTAGAAAGCCAACTTCACGGTCCTACCACTTTTGGGCTAGAAAGCCAACTTCACGGTCCTACCAAAACTGTAGAAAAAATTAGAGATACTGTTTTAAGCATTCGTAGTATATAAACTCGTTTATTATGAAACGAAACGGCTTTTTACAAATATTTTTGTTGAAAATCATACCCAGTTGAAAATAAACACATACTTTTATTACATGCTAAAAAACTATGATTTCGTCGAAAGGGACATAATTAGACATAATACTTAACTTACAGCTTTACCCCGTAACAGAAAGTGTGATATACAGTCAGAATAGTCCTCGGTGCTCTTTAAATTACTGACACTGACTATGTCGAGCAGTTGACTCGACTGTATCATTACCCTGCTGGAAAAAGTGAATAGAAATCGATGGGAATCGATTAGAATTCACCATTAAAGTCGATAAGATTTCAATAGTGACTTGAATAGTGAATGTTAATTCCATTTTTTGCATTAGAACTTGATAAAACGTGATAAAATACGATAAAAATCGATATAAATCGATAATACTCAATATGAAAAATTACAATTGAAATCGATAGACCATCATCTTCTTGAAATTCTATCAATTTCAATTGTAATTTTTCATATTAAGTTTTATCGATTTATATTGATTTTTATCGTATTTTATCACTTTTTATCAAGTTCTAATGCAAAAAGTGAAATTAACATTCACTATTCAAGTCGATAAGTGATCTAATCGACTTCTATCGATCTTTTCCAACAGGGTAACGCGAAGTATCTCTGAAAAAAGTTTTTACTGTAAAACGCTGTGTTTGTAATACGAGCACGTTGTTCCGCCGTGCTCGGCACAGAGATTCGTGATAATTGTTCACTGCGCGCACAAAAAGTTTATTATAACCATTAAATGCTGTTACACTATACATTTCGCGACTAAACTTCGCTGGTCAAGTTGCGAAATTTGTTGTGTGACAGCCTGACAGTCTTTAATGGTTAGGACAGGTTAGGATCTACTTTTTGTGCTCGCGGTAATCGTTCAAGGCGAATCTTTGTGCCAAGCACAGCGAAACAACGTGCATCTTTTTTAAGCATAGCATTTTGCAGGGCAAACTTTTTTCGGTAATATACGGAACGACACGAACATATTAGACGCGCAGTACCTATCTGTTGCATCTAGCACAGTGTGCATGTCAGTAAGTGGCGCCATCTAACGCGACGACTGCGGCTTCATATATAGCCCCCCGACTGGCATGTGGCCAGACCACCGCGAGCACCCCGAGTGTAAGTATGTGACCAACCCATACTTCTTATAATAAGGCTACATACATCTTCTCCGGTGTGTTCACCCTTTATCGTCCTTTTAGTCTCCCGACATAATAACTGGCGACGAAGAAAATGGAAAAGCGTGTGTTATTGTGATAAAAGTAAATCTTAAAAGACAAAATGTATAGAGGCAAGAGAATGGAAGACATCACGACAGAGGAATGGGCACAGTTTGATGAAGAAGTAATGGCAAAGAAAAAGAAGCAGCGAGGCAGCTGGCTAGTTTGGGAGCGCAATCGTCAGACGGATGATAGCCAGCGATGAACACTGTGATAAAAGGAACGATCGGCAACTTAATTGAATTTGTGTCAAGTGATTACTGGACAATGTGGTATGAACGTTTCCAACAATACTGTGAAGTAAACGAAGTTCCGAGTAATAAACACGTGTCTTTGTTTATGACGCTAATGGGTAAAGAAGCATACGAGCTTCTGCGAAATTTGTGCTCACCGGTGCTACCTGTGACAATGCCACTGAGTCAACTAGAAAAGATCATAAAAGATCACTTGCAGCCGATTCCGTGTGTGATAATAGAACGTTATAAGTTTGAAGAGTGTAGACAATAGCAAGGTGAAGACGTAAAAACGTATTTGGCAAACCTCAAAAGGTTGTCTAAAGATTGTGATTTTGGGGCAGGACTAGAGAACAGCTTACGCGACCAATTTGTGTGGCAAATCGCGAGCAAGGCTGCACAAAAAAAGACTGTTAGGAGAAAAAGATCTGTCGTACCAAAAAGCATTTGAAATCGCTCAATCCATGGAAGCGACAAGTAGAGATACTGCGAGAATGCAGACGAAAGTCGAAACAGACACGGTCAACTACGTGAAGGATAGAAGACAAGCTGAAAGAAGACCGCCAAAAAAACAAAGCGGAAAGGAAGGCTATTTCTGTTGTGGACGGACCAATCATCAGAAAGCAGAGTGTCACTTCAAGGATTTCACGTGTAAGGGGTGCGGCAAGATAGGACATCTACAGAACATGTGCAGAAGCAAGAAGTCGACGGTTCCGAGAAAACAAGGTAAATCGCGCGTGAAGAAAACTAGCGGCGAGAGACAAGGGTTCCTAGAGGCGAGAGGACTTGACGCGAGCCGAGTAGACGTGTTAGTACAGGAATTCGACTCCGTATATGCGGTTACCGAGAGGGCTACTGCTGTGGCTAAATGTGTAAACAAAAATAGCGAACCATTGAACTTGAATGTCGTGGTTGAGAATAAGCCGTTGCGTTTTGAAATCGATACGGGATCGCCTGTCTCAGCAATTTCCGAGAAAATTAATAGCGAGCGTCAAAACCTACACAAATGTACATTGCTGAGTTTCAAACGTGTTTTTAAGACTTATCATGAGCAGAGGTTAGTTCCGCGAGGCGTACTTCGTGTGAAAGTAAAACGACTAGGAAAAGAAAGAGAGCTTGAACTTTTTACTATGCCCGGGAACGCGATAAGTCCGATAATGGGTCGAGAGTGGTTGCGAGAATTAGGAATAATTGCGGAAAATGGGAGTTGTGTTATAAATAGTAGCAGTATAAATTCGTTAAGTGAAGATAAAGAATTGTCGGACACGCTTGTTAGTAAATTTAGTGACGTGTTTTCAAAGGAGATCGGTTTGTACAAGAATGGTAAATTTATATTACATTTGAAACCAGATACGGTGCCGGTATTTTGTAAAACACATACAGTGCCATTTGCATTGCGTAAAAAACTAGAGGACGAAATTGATAGGTTAGAGAAAGCAAAGATCATCTAGCCGATTGAAAGTAGCGATTGGTCCACACCAATAGTGCCCGTACTAAATTCCAATGGCCAAATTCGGTTGTGTAGGAATTATAAAATTTCAGTGAATCCGCATCTAGTTGTCGATAAAATTCCAATACCGCGAATTACGGATATGCTATCGAAGCTAGGGGGCGGAAAGGTTTTTTCGAAATTGGATTTAGTGTAACATCTAACGATGCTACCGCACTTATTTAATTACCTTTAGCCTACACTTTCGTGCAATATCTGGGTGCTTTGAATGTTTGTGAATAATAAAAAATAAATGAAGGGAAAATAAAACTTTTAGAAAATGACCCGGGGTTAATCGGATCTAAATTCTAAAAGATAGAGAAAAGGGATAAATGACAGTTGTAGAAAGGAATAGAGAAAGTTAGGATAGCTAAAATAGATTCTTACTTACTTTTCTTTCTTCTTGCCGCTGGCTGCTTCTTTGGTACTAAGAGATCCGTAGAGGGATGAAGGCTCTCGGTAAAAATAATAACCGAACACACACACAAATTCAGTTAAATCTACTTTATACTTTATATTAAAAATAAAACCGTGTGTACTTAGCGCAAATCTAAAACTACGCGTACAAGCGCATGGATCTACTATCACGTACAAGCGTGAGAAAAAACTACCGAGCTTACTTAGAGCCGGGACCGGAGTGTCGAACTAGAAAGATGTTTCGCAGTACGAAGGGCCTAGAGCCCTTCCCGATGTTGTTGGGGTCGCGTTCTGCCTAGATGCCGAAAATTAGCGAGTGAGAGAAGCCGTTATATTTGAGCTTTCCCTCACTTACGCCGAATTTTCGCATCTCTTCTCCTACGCAGCTTCGGTCAGGCCCTTCGGTCCGCGTACGCCCTCTCCTCTATGACCGTGGTTCGCCTATACGCCGCTTTCGATGCGCACGCCAATTTGTATAAAATTTCTCAAGCATTTTATTTATCATTAATAAAAGTTGAGTAGTATTGTATAAATATTTCAATATTATAATTTTAATGCTTGTGAAATTTTCTACAAATCGATACCAAACCACTATATCTAAAACTTAGTAATAAAGCTCTTCTGCGCGTTAGTTCAAGAAAATATTATAAATAAATGAATTTACTCTTGAATTTACTAATGAAATTTATACATTTCATTCGTTTACAGCCTCAATATTTATTCTAACTCCTTTTTTATTTTTAAAATTTAATAAATTAGCAATGCATCGTTATAACAACCGTAGCTTCACACCGACCGATTGTTATAACTCTGCAAAATGACATACTTTACTGCAACAATCGTAGGTTCACACCGACCGAGTGTCGCAACAAAATATATGATAAAATTAAAATAAACAAATAGACACTTGATCCATTCATAAATTATGCACAATAAGAAGCGAACTGTATAAATCGAAAAATATACAGTTTAGTGCCAAATAATTAATGAATAAATCGCGTTATCAGTTTGTAAAATTATAACTATACTACAAGCTGCAAACAAACTATGCATTTATATACCTTTATGTAGAATTATCCCACTGAAACTGTTGCTAAAAGCGAACGTATGCAATTCGAAAATTGCATAGTTTATACAACAGCATGACGAAAAATAATTCTAAATAAATATTTCCAATTTGACAAAATAAATATTCGTATTTTGAAAAACAGCGGAAAATTCCGGGATCGGTACACAGCTGCAAGCGTGCGTATTTCCCAAAACTGTCCCTGCAATAAAAAAAAATGTCCGAGCCTCGTAGGCTGTCTTAATTACGGTCGCTCAAGATGCTGCCGATATCTTAGGCAAACGCAGCTGCTCGTCATAAAATTGCGCTTTGTCCGTCGCGCTGAAAACTTTCTCGTACCGAATAATGCGCAGAAAAACTTTACTATTGCTATTGTAGTGCATCCTCTGATGCCTCTCGCTGATGCGCGCAGCTCAAGAGGTTTATGATAGGGCTATCTGTCCCTCGCTTTCTTTCTTCAGGCCCGCATCTCCGAATTTGCTCTGGACGAGCGTCACGTACGCATTTATGTTTTAAAAATTAAAGTTTAAAAATTTTTTTAAATATTGAAAAAACCGCACGACGTGACATTAGCGCACGCGTATCAGCAAATCGAACTGGATGAACAGTCAAAAAACTTGACTACAACAATGACACATAAGGGTCTGTACCGATATAATAGACTACCATACGGGATAGCGTCAGTTCACGGATTATTTCAGAGGGAAATGGAGAAAGTTTTAAGTGGAATTGAGGGCGTAGAAACGTATTTCAACGATGTTTTCGTGTCGGGGACATCGCGCGAGGAGCACGATAAAAGATTGCTCGCAGTTTTAAGTCGTTTTCAAGAAAGTGGATTAACACTTAAAACAGTAAAATGTGAATTTGCAAAGAATGGAGTTCAATTATTAGAATACCAGTTAGACGAAAACGGGTTAAGTATCGCGAGGAGTAATTGATGCAATCATCAATATGAAAGCTCCGTCAAATGTAAAAGAACTGCAATCTTTTATTGGCGCTCTCACGTATAATGCTAGATTTATAAAAAAATTATGCTATTTTAATGAGCCCGTTATACGAGTTACTGAGAAAAGGACTCTCCATATAATGTATCTTGTTAATGCTAATCTCTACTGAAATCAGATAAGTTTTACTTCTGCTTTATCGATGGTACAATTTCTAGTAACTCAAGAGCGACATTGCTATATATGTGTAAATATGTTTTTGCTTTTATTATTTACAGCTGCAGTCAGCAGTTGGAGTGGATTTCTCGTCAGCAATTTAGAGGGCAACTATGACTTTTAAAGAAAATGGTCATTACTTCAGATCAAATATACATATGTGTGTGTGTGTATAATTATGTACATGTGTGTATGCGTGTGCGTTAACGAGGAAATCAGTATACATGCGTTACAAAAAATATGGTGTGCACCAAGGGCTAAGTCGGCTTTTTGGCCTCGTGTGGTTGCAGTACTCGTCTGCGGCACGTAACCACCCTCGCCTTTGGTTCAGGCCACCTCGCCTTGACTCATATTGCAAACTCCACACTCAGCTTAAAAAACCCACTTTACGCACTTGGTACACAATATACTATTATGAATATTGTAAAATAATGCTGAGTAATATGCCTTGAAAAGATTATAAAAATGTATTAAAATATTTTATCAATATGTTGCTTTTGCCAAATAAAAAAGGTATCTGCATAATATTTATAAAATATTTTAAAATCTTGAAAAAAAAAAATGTATCAAAATCTCATAATTTAATATTTATTTTACTTGCCTTCTAAAATATGTTTGAAAATTATTATTTTTAAATGTTTTTAACATTTTTTATAATATTTTATTCCTATATATTTTCGTGAACCAAATTAAAATGTTTCTAACAAATAATTATGAAAATGTTTTTAGATACATTTAATAACGATTTATGTACACATTTAGATAAAATATGAATGCAAAATTACAAAATCTTTGAAAGAATGTATCAAACTCTTGTAGTTATATATTTATTCAAAATATTTTACTACCCTTTTGAAATATGCTTAAAAATATTATTTTTAATTTTTTATAATATTTTATCTCAATTTTTTTTGTGAACGAAATTAAAATGTATCTCAGCAATATTTACAAAATATATCATTAATATTATTATAAAATATTTAAAAATATACGAATCTTTTAAAATATTGTGGAAATTTAGGTAAATTGGAATCAGTCAGTTTATACCCGTGACTTGTTAAAATAGAATTGATATGTTTCAGTGAGGTATTTTCACCTATGTCTTAAGTTAACGATGGACTGTAAAAATATGCTTTATATTTTTTAAATACTTCTTTAATATTTACCGGGTGATGAAATACGCATATATAACCAAACAGGTTACACAGAGCTTTAGGAAATTCAACCTTGATTTCTTCTTCTCAGCATTTCTTCCATTCTTAATCAAGATTGAGCCCCTTTTATATGTAATAATAATAATCTTAAAAAAAATCTTTCACGATCCTTCGGATCTCCAAAGTACATTCTGCTTATAATTGGCTTCCAAACTTTTTTTCTTGGTGTCCATTTCTTTGTTTTTTTATTAAAAACGTAAAAATATGGTATATCAACATACAAGTACTGTCTAGCTCGCGGATCGTTTGCATTTAGTTCAAACCATGCAGTCAAAGTTGGGTTTAAGTTTTTATTAATCAACTCTTCTTCTGATCCTTCCTTAAAGAATACAAACTGTTGATTACAACTGCTTTTTAAATCCACAGCTAATCGGTAAATTACATATGATAAAACGAACATTGCATATTGCAGTAGACGATACATTGCTTCTGGAGGGCTTACATATCTTGTAATTTAAATATTGTTCTATTTCATCAGAGTTGAAATTTTCTTCTTCGCATTCGTTTCCAGTATTACCTTGACTCATTATTATAAATACACAATCATATCCCTTATAACAATATTTAAATAAATATTTGACACATTGAATAGTTAAACATACTTCAACATTAATATGTGAAGAAATTGCAAAATAATTTCTTCATCAAAAAAAGAAGTTATTTCGCGAAGTCTTTGTTTGCCTTGAGAGCAGACAAGACCGAATTAAGTTTTTAGCTATATTGAGATTCGAATGATTTTATTATTACTGATTTTACGATTTTCACTGATTTTAATATTTTTGAGGGAAGTTAAATAAAATAACACTTTTTATGGGAAAAAGTCCGCAGACATAAAAAACCCAATTTATTAAGAAGAACACAAGAAAAAAAACGTTGATTAAGAATACAAAACTGCGAGTGAAGTCGACACAAAGAAAAACGCCGTTGAGCGCGCACGCAACACGCGGTACACGCAAATCACACATTCACATGCACACACGATTGTTCAATTTTATTGTTGCTGTCACAGTTTGACAAAAGAAAAGAAAACCGAACGTGGGTCGGTTGATGAACGCAACACGCGACTCGTGGGGTCCCGTATATACGTCGCTAGGCCACAACAAAGGCAAACCGCTCGTGGGTCGGTTATGAATAAAATGCGATTTAATTGAATATTAAACTCGCGATATTAGTTTGAACTTTATAATCGTAATCGCGTAAAGCAAAGTCAACAACGAGGAAGACTTCCGCTCGTTGGAATGGCTGTCGACTGACTGACTGGCATGCACCCGCACGGGAAGATGTCAAAAAACGTGGCGCGAATGCGCGCGCAAGAACGAAGCGCCCGGCAGGTGCTGCCACCACCTCGTGAGCCGTGTTGCGACGCAACATACTCCCGGGGAAGATTGCAGAATCGGAGTTATAATTTTACGAGATGACGCAAATAGAGTTCAAAAAAGATACAAGCAACGCTTAATTAATCGCAACATGAAGTTTATAACTAATTATATCGACGAACAATAACATATTTACGAACGTTAAACTTACATTTTAACGCTAATCTTGATTTTACTTGACAAGGAACAGACTAGACAAGTAAAAGATCAGTTTCCTTTGGAGTGACTGATCTGTTGATCACAGATGATTATCCTAATGAACAATATTTACAAGAGATAGCTTAAACCTATGAAGATAAAATACTACTTAATAACTAGAGGGAACCTCAACCATCTTGAAACCTAATACCCGAATTTTCCGTATTAAGCATCGCGTCGCAAAAGCCAAGCTTCGCGCTTGACTCCTGAGCTTCTGGCAGTAGAAATTCCGGATCTACTTCTCGCGGGCCAGGTATATAAGGTGCTACACAGAATACGACGTGGCTCAACTCGTTTATGGCAAGCCAAATCGCGCACATCTGTGGCAAAAATCGGCATTACAAAACGACGCTAATGGTGAGGTTCCGATGCGGTCGCTAACGGTCATAACAATTTGCTAATCTAAGTCGTGGGAAGAATACACAAACGGGTGATGTTACGCTTGTAGATGCCGGTTGAAGTCTTGACAGAAGCTACTCGAGCGATGCCGTCACTCCCAGGATGTACCTCGACGATCACACCCAGTGGCCATCTTGAACAATAGGTGATATCGTCCATTAGAATCACCACCGATCCAACGATGAGTTCCGCAGTAGAGTCATGCCATTTTTGGCGGGTTTGCAATTCATGCAGGTACTCCTTATGCCATTTATTCCAGAAGTCCTGGCGCATTTTGGTAAGGAATTTGTACGTCGAGAGTCGATTGCCTGGAACTGAAAAGACAGATTTTTCTGGTAAGACATTGAATGGACGTCCTACTAATAGATGAGCAGGAGTAATGGACACAGGATCGTTGGGGTCAGTAGAAAGCGAACAGAGAGGACGAGAATTGAGGATTGCCTCAATTTGGATGAGAAGAGTGTTAATCTGTTCGTAAGTGAGTTTCTGATCCTTGAGAACACGCTTAAGATGGTGTTTGAAGCTTTTGACAGCTGCTTCCCAAATACCTCCGAAATGAGGAGACAGAGGTGGATTGAAATGCCACTCTATCCGTTTGGCAATGGCATAAGTGCCTATTGTCTTTCGAAATTCTGGAGTTTCAAAAAGATCATAAACTTCACGAAGTTCGTTACTAGCCCCAACGAAATTAGTGCCATTGTCCGAATAAACATGTTCGGGGACTCCTCTGCGGCTGATGAACCGATCAAAGGCAGCCATGAAACCTTCAGAGGAAAGATCGGTCGCCAGTTCGATATGTACGGCCTTACAAGCTAGACACACAAAAACGCAGCCATAGGTTTTGATGAACGACCTATTTCGATCCTTTTTTTCTTTGATTAAGATTGGACCAAAGAAATCTACTCCTACATGAGAGAAAGCTGGCGATTCATTTATTCGAGTCTTGGGTAGATCGGCCATTTGAGCATGAACGATTGTTGGCCGTTGACGAATACACTCCACACAATGTCTAACAACATTCCGCACTTGGTTTTTTCCATTGAGAATCCAATACTTCGATCTGATGGAAGAAAGAGTGGATTGAATTCCAGCGTGGAGATTGACACGATGAACCTGGCGGATAATCATATCTGTAACCGGATGTTTACTAGGAAGTAAAACTGGATGTTTTTGATTGTATGGAAGATCCGACAATTTCAAACGACCCCCTACCCGAAGTAACTTGTCGTCTTTGATAAAAGGATGTAAACTGCCTAACCAAGTTTTGAGATTGGGAAATTTTTTCAATTGACGAATTTCAATTGAAAAATTTTCGGATTGAACCATGAATATGATTTGATCTTCTGAATTTAATAATTCAGAGACCTCCAATGGTCGGATCAACTGGAGAATCTTGGAAATCCTATCCTTCGATTCGGAGATCTCTGGGAACAACCGTTCTGGTTTCTTTTGAGATCTGATTCGTTTCCAACGCAGAATAAAAGCAACAACCCTCACAAATCGTTCAAAACTCGAGAAACGCAAATAGATTTCGCTGTATGCAGGCTTGGTAAGAAAACAACCAGCCCTTTTGAGACCTAGAGTTACCGATGAGCAAGGAGTGGATGATTCAGGCCATTCTCCTTCGGGAAGACGTAACCAATCAGGACCAGAATTCCACAAAGAATTAGCTAGAAATTCAGATGGTAATTGGCCTCTGGAAAGTGAGTCAGCTGGATTGTCTTCAGACTTAACATGTCGCCAATGCACGATGTCTGGTAACGATTGGATGTACGATACCCGATTAGCCTCGAAAGTTTGCAATACGTGAGGAGATTTCTTTAACCAAAAGAGAACGATGGTTGAATCGGACCAAAGGTAGATCTGATCAATGGAAAAATGGAGTTGAGATTTAGACTCAGAAAGGAGCTTTCGAAGAACTACAGCCGCGCTGAGTTCTAGCTTAGGAATGGTAAGTCCCTTCAGAGAAGCCACTCTAGATTTATTGCAAAGCAATCGAATAGAGACATGTCCAAGAGCGTCAGATGATTTGACAAATAGACATGCTCCGTATCCAGAAATACAAGCATCGCAAAATCCATGAAGCTCGCTCCTAATGGGATTCGCAATCAAAATTGTGCGAGGAATTGAGAATTCCGTAAGAAGAGGCAACTGAATAGAAAACGAATGCCATTTGGTATAGACATCCTGAGAAAGAGATTCATCCCAATTTACCTTAGATTTCCAACAGTCTTGCATCAACACCTTAGCATACAAGATAATTGGTCCTAACAATCCAAGAGGATCAAAGATCTTGGATATCTCTGATAGGAGCCTTCGCTTGGTCACAGTAGTCTCGTTATCCATTTTTACAACTGTATATTTTAATTGGTCATTCTCGGAATCCCAAATGATTCCCAGCGTTTTCTGGATTGGAGTCTCTTTGACCATGTGATCCAACTCGAAAACTCCTGAATCTATTTTGTCCAAAATAGATCGATGGTTCGATGCCCATTTTCGAATCAGAAAACCGCCTCGACGCAGCAACGCAATCATTTCGTCACGAATGGCTAAAATCTCCTCGAACGAATCCGCTCCGGATACAAAGTCGTCGACGTAAAAGTCGCGAATAAGCAATTTGCTAGCTCGAGGAAAATCCTTCGCTTCATCGTGAGCGAGTTGATGAATTGTGCGTATTGCTAAGAAAGGGGCAGCAGCCATGCCAAAAGTGACGGTATTTAATGCCCAAGTTCTCAATTTTCCTGTTTTTGGATCAGGCCAAAGTACCTTTTGGAATTTTCGATCTTCTGGATGGACAAGAATTTGACGGTACATCTTTTCGATGTCCGCTGTTACAACGAATAGATGGCTACGAAAACGTAAAACTTGCTCGAAGATGGTGTTTTGAATAGTGGGACCCACAAGGAGAATATCATTAAGCGAAATGCCTGTCGAAGTTTTAGAGGAAGCATCGAAAACAACCCTATACTGCGTGGTTTCGCTGGACTCCTTGACCACAACGTGATGAGGCAGATAACAGCCGTCTTCGGTGTCGTCATTAGGAGTCATATGACCTAAAGTGATGTATTCTTCCATAACTTTGTAATAGTCAGCCTTTAACTTAGGATCTTTCTCGAACCTTCGTTCAAGAGAATAATAACGACGAAGGGCCTGTGATCGAGAACTACCTAACTCAAACTTGTTGTCCTTAAAGGGTAAGCGAACCGTGTATCTACCGGAGACAGGGTCACGAGTGGTGTGAGCGACGTAATGCTCTTCGCAAGCTATTTCTTCCCGAGATCTTACGGGTTCATTAGGAAATTCTTCGATTTGCCAAAAACGTTCGAGAAGTTTGTCCACTTTAACGATGTTACATGAAGCTTGTTTTGAAGAAGTAAGCGGGTCTACACCTCCAGCTACTAACCATCCTAACCTAGTTTTTTGTAGGATGATCTCCGATCGAGTTTCCTCGTTACGCAATTTAATCTGTCCTACCGCAAAGGTGGACAAAGTAGTTTTAGAAGCAAGGAGCAGATCGATGGGTTTAGGCAAATGAAACTGAGGATCGGCGAGTTGAATATGTTTCGGGATGTCAAAACGATCGCGAGGAAAAGCTTCGTTAGGCACGGCTTCTGCGATATTCGGAACTAGCAAAAGGTGTAAATTAGCTTGAAATTTGTTATAACTCGATTGCAAAGTAGTTGAAATTTGACTCTTTGAAACAGTGCACAGTTGGTCAACTGCTCCTATGTTAACGAGGCAAGAATGTTCTATTAAATTTAATTTTTTAGCAAATTTTTCTGAAACTAGATTTACGTTGGAACAGGTATCAAGCAGAGCACGTGCCACGATAAAATTTCCTCGAAAATCTTGAATCTTGACAACAGCAGTTGTCATCAATTGAGAGTCCATGGGAAAAGCAACAGAAGTATATGTGTATCCATGGAGTCATGATTGAGGATTCGAAGAATTAGGAACCTCTTTAGTTGAAGATTCAGAAGTCTTTGACGCCTCTGGCGCCTTCGACGACTGCGATCCAGAACCCTTATCATTGTGGAGTTTTGTGTGATGAGCCTTCGAACACTTCTTGCAACGGTGTTCACTCTTGCATGGAAAAGGATGTTTTCCGAGACAATTGCGGCACACCTTATTGCTGTTTACGAATTTCCATCGTTCTGAAACGGACAGCTTCTCAAAATCAACACATCTGAATAAATTGTGTTCGCCCTTGCATTTTGGACAAGTGATTTGAGAAGCTTGAGAAGTTGAAGACACTCCAGAAGTGACCAGAGAACGAGCGTTCTGTTTCGGGTTCTTAGAATGCGATTGCGGAACGGCTTCCCCAGAACGTTTTCTGCTATTGGGAGCAGTCGAAGAAGTGCCATGCAGAGATTGCAGTTTGAACACTGTATTGTCAATAAACTTGAGAAGATCTTCCAACTTAAGGAAAGCATTGGGTTCTAGTCTATCTTGCCATCTACTAGAAACTGCAGGAGGTAGACACCTCTCTATTATCCTAACAACTAAATCTTCGCTAGGCGCTCTTCCCAAGCGCTCAAGAATATTGAGACGTTGGCGAACGTTGTCCACCAGAGATGACAAATCCTCATCGCACGCCTTCTGCAAGCGAGGAAGATCTAACAGAGCATCTAAATGTTGATTAGCGACGATACGCTTTTGATCGTAAAAACTGAGAAGACTGGTCCAAGCCTTCTGATAATCGGCTTCACACGGATCGTAATGGGACACCTTTGCTAAAGCCGCTCCTGTGAGCAGAGAAAACAACTGACCGGCCTTCACGGCATCCGATATGTCCGTACGAGTATGGACGAGCGTGGTGAATTTGCTCTTGAAATGGGACCAAGTTTCACGATTACCGTCAAACATAGGCAGTGATACCTGAGGAATTTTGGGAAGAGCCTGATGCTCCGCGAGAACGATTGTACTCGCATTCAGAGTGGAATTCGCAATTGGGATTGGCGGATCAACACTCCGTTGAAGTTTCTCAACAGCAGCTCCAACCTCAAAATAACGATCAGAGAGATCGGGAAACGAACCTATCGAAGGATTGTCGGGATTTAACTGGGAAAGTTCATCATTGTACTTCATGTACTCCTTGTGTAATGAAGACAAAATATCCAACCTTAACTTAGCATTGGTTGCCTCTGGGTTGGCACCCTTGACATAAGTTTCGACTCTCGCTATTTGAGATTCGAGTGACTTATATTTTTGTTGAATGTATGCAACACGCTTGCTTTGGTCAGCAGTGAGAGACATTGTTGAAAAATATGAATGTAACCAAAAAAGGAAAATAAACTTTTAAATAACGTAAAAAGCTAGTTATACGAAAAAATTGCTTGGCCTTTAGATTACACAAAATGATTTTAATTTACTGAAGTTACTCTAGTCCAAGCAAAGGAATAAATTCAAGAACTTGATTAATTATTATAAAAAATTTAAATTATAACGAAGTGAAAGGATGATACAAGGCAATAAAAAATAAAAAAAAAAAAACTTTATAAAATTCAATTAAATTGACCAAGAAAAGATAACTAATTGCGAATCGTTATTTTCGAATAACGAAGCAACGCAATGTCCTAATAAATTTCCGAAACCGTGGAGAAAACGATTCCGGAAAACAAAATATAATAATCGGATAACTATTCGAAAAAACGCTTGCGGAAAACTCAAACGAATGCAAGTATATGATTAATAGAGGCGAGAGAATTGAAACAAAAACTTATCTTAATCACAATCCTGGACATCCTTCACGACGAGATGGCCAGCTGGGTGGAGAGGTGACCTGGTCGTGGAGTGACGGCGGCAAGACAATGATGATGTTGATAGAGTTGGATGACGTCACGCTCGACGAAACTTTCGGCCCTTTATGACGCGAGAGTTTTTCGCAGAATCGCCACCGATACACCGGTTGCCACGCGCACAACGGGTCGGCACTTGTTTGTGTGACGTCACTCGCGAACGATAGTGAGGAAAGACCTCACAGGAGGCACCATGAAGAAATTGCAAAATAATTTCTTCATCAAAAAAAGAAGTTATTTCGCGAAGTCTTTGTTTGCCTTGAGAGCAGACAAGACCGAATTAAGTTTTTAGCTATATTGAGATTCGAATGATTTTATTATTACTGATTTTACGATTTTCACTGATTTTAATATTTTTGAGGGAAGTTAAATAAAATAACACTTTTTATGGGAAAAAGTCCGCAGACATAAAAAACCCAATTTATTAAGAAGAACACAAGAAAAAAAACGTTGATTAAGAATACAAAACTGCGAGTGAAGTCGACACAAAGAAAAACGCCGTTGAGCGCGCACGCAACACGCGGTACACGCAAATCACACATTCACATGCACACACGATTGTTCAATTTTATTGTTGCTGTCACAGTTTGACAAAAGAAAAGAAAACCGAACGTGGGTCGGTTGATGAACGCAACACGCGACTCGTGGGGTCCCGTATATACGTCGCTAGGCCACAACAAAGGCAAACCGCTCGTGGGTCGGTTATGAATAAAATGCGATTTAATTGAATATTAAACTCGCGATATTAGTTTGAACTTTATAATCGTAATCGCGTAAAGCAAAGTCAACAACGAGGAAGACTTCCGCTCGTTGGAATGGCTGTCGACTGACTGACTGGCATGCACCCGCACGGGAAGATGTCAAAAAACGTGGCGCGAATGCGCGCGCAAGAACGAAGCGCCCGGCAGGTGCTGCCACCACCTCGTGAGCCGTGTTGCGACGCAACAATATGACAATTGAATTTTAACAATAAATACGGGTGTATGGAACTACAAATCGATTATGAGCTATATTGTTTTTATTGAATCGAATTTGTTTTCCATTGTTACTTCGTCGATAAAAGGGATATCCAGTATTATTAGAGGTAGTTTACTAATTAAACTATTTCGGAAAGTTTTTGGTATACTTTTTATTGTTTTGCTATCCATACACGGTGAATTTAAGTTATTTTCACCACAATGGCCATGTATCATTGATTGCTTAACGATATTATGTAACCTTGGATATTTCATTTAATCAGGTATTTCTGAAATTATAACTTTATCAACATCATCTGCATTGTTCAGTTTATGATTTTTATGAATGACAGCAAACAAGTGTCCTTTATTTTAAGTAGTCCTTTATTACACCGTGCTTTATCGTCTAAGCGTAGCAAAGACGCTAATCTCACGGTGCCGTAAAGGACTGCTTATGTCACGAATAGTCGTGGCATAGCGGACTTGTTAGAGCAGGCAGATGC